>NC_091484.1:55444546-55596062 GCF_947461875.1 Haliaeetus albicilla | reverse complement strand
CATCTGAGTTACTAAAAAAAAAAGCCAATCAATGTAAAATATTTGGATCCTTTTTAAGATATCATGTATGTTTTGCTTTTCAGCTTCTCTTCTGAAAGGATTGAAACACGCTAACATTGTGCTGCTTCATGACATCATTCACACCAAGGAGACCTTGACACTTGTGTTTGAATATGTGGTGAGTAAAGTAACTAGTGTTCTGGATATGGTCCAGAGTGTATTGAATTTGACGGAAGAACTCTCTTTACCATTGATGATCTATGGATCAGGCCAAAATAACTCTTTACGCTCTTCAGGAGAGTGGAGGCTATAAGAGATGATGCTTTGTAGTGGAGTGGGCTAAAAGTGGAAGGCTAGACTAGACCAGATTCAGAGACGGAGAAGTGGCAACTCAGGCTCTGGAAGGACCTTACACTGTTCAGTTGACTTCAAGCTGGTTCCTTACTCTGCTTCCTAGTTATAGTTTGCTTATTAGAGTTTTTTCTTTACTGATGTGATCAGGCAATTTTAAATAGGTGACGATAATGTAAGTAAAAGAAGAACAGGACTGAAATGCTTAACAGGTAGTTCCTTTATCAAAAACATGTAACAAGTTTAAATGGCTTTTTTTGTGACTGGCATGTGCATAGTGTCTTTTTATAAGCAATGTCAGTAAAAAATAAGTTTGGTGCACACAATTTAGAATTTTGGATTGTTATTTTTTTGCCATGACTAGTGTTTTACCTACTAATTAAAACTTCAATTTACATAGTACACAGTGTAATGATCTAATTATGTTCAGAGTATTACTTTCCAATGTCTTAGGCTTGGCCTCCTAATTAATCTTTTTAGTTTTTCCAAGACAAACATATGGCATTTATGTAGAACTACTTCAGCATTTAGCTGTGGAGTTATGCAGTGTACTATCATAATTAACCTCCCAGTTTTCACAGGTGGGTCCAAGAACATGTAATTTAAAAGAAACAAATGAGTTTAGAGAAGGTTAGATTTTCAGTATAATACCTGTTATTGCGTTGTAGTCAGTAAGACACTGTGTTTATAAAGTACAGTGATTACTAGTTTTAGTCTTAGTATATCCCTGCTTAAGACAGATGGAATTGTTTTGTGTGTTTCTTGGGAGTATGCCTTAATTTTTACATGATAGTGCACACAGCATCTTGTCTGGAGAAGCCATTCACCTTGTCTATTTAGATAGAAATGCTACAGTGTAATAATGTGGGTATTCAGCTACAGGAGCCTGCAGAACAGTTGCATGCAGTACATATTTTTTTACTGCAGGTATAGGAACATTAATGAAAATTTAATTCCTTTTCTTAAAATTGGTTATTCTTCTGCTCCTGACTTATACACTGAATTAGCATAAGAAAAGCCTTGATATTTAATTTTATGTAAAGGTCAGTGTAGACTTATTTGCATAGCTTTACATGAATACATTTTGCAGTCCCTTTTATCAACAGCTGCAATTAGGTATATTCATCAGCACAGGTTGAGAAATGAGATATATAGAATTATGTTTCTCCCTAAAATAGATGGTTTTGCCTGTTATACTAATGTCAAATTTCTGGATTTTACATCCAGTAGTAGTGTTTACAGACTCTGGCTGTATCATGTTGCTGTCTGTGATAAGCACGGACACAGACTAAGCTTCATGCAATGGCTAGTTCTTCTGAATTCACTTAGTTGTTTGTCTTTCAACAGGGTGCTGTTGGGATCACCCCTGCTGGTGGTTGCACCTTTTTATTCCCATGGTGTTTGGTAGTAGCTGTTGAAACTGTTTCAGGATCTCATTTAGTAATGGTTTCTAGCAACTGATCCAAGTAGTATTTTAGTATTTTGGCAGGTGGGCATTGTCTCTCAAGGTGGTGTTCAGGATGAAGGGGAAGGATGCTTTGTTCTCTCCAGCCAGCCTAAGGCCTGTATTCTAAGGATGTTGTAACTTGCTCCTGTGCCTTGAGATGACAGAATTGCCTAACAAAAGTCTGTTTTCATTTTTAGGTAATGTAAAGTTATAGGCTGATCAAATAGCTGATGCTATCTGATAATGCTTACTGCTGGAGAATGCCTGTATAACCTGAATTGAATTCTTGTGGGTGTTCATGATACAGGTGTTAATTGCATGATCACAATGACCTTTTTTGTTCCTTTTGTCAAAGAGCTCTCATTCAGTGCATAATATGAACGTGCAGAGGCAAAAATTACAGTTTTCCACTTGAATCTAAAAATTTTGGCTGGTTGACTATGCAACCTAGCTGTGTAATTGGTATTACTTAGCTTTATACCTGTAATGTCTGTTTTCATTTGTTTCTTTTTTTTTTAACACCTGTACATGGTTTAGCTCAATAATATGAGTGATTTGTACTGAAATCAGTAGAAATATTAGTGCAATTAAAATTACACAGTGGCATACATTTTTGAATGACTGAGGCCTAACAAACCTAAAAGGGGTTGAATTTCATTTACTTCATAAAGTGACATCATGGAACTGATACACTTTTGTCATTAACCACTATTGGCCATTTCAAACATAGTAAAAACCATTTGAGTGAGATGTCATGATTAAACTAGGGATGAACAGTTAGTGATCCAAGAATTCTCAGAAAATGGAAACTTTAGATTGCTAGGTCAGTGACGATTCCATCAGGAAATTAATACTGATGAAACGTCTGAGGTTGTCAGAGGTGTTCGATTTCAGCATTGACCCTGAAAGAGTAGAATGAAATTTAATTTCATGTAGCACCTTTCATTGCAACGTGCATTGCAGTAATAAGTTAAAAGCTGAAAGCAGAATAGCCTCTGAAGGAAAACATGGCAGTGACTAAATTCTCACCTCAAATTAGAATTTTTTTTTTATGTGGAAGTCTGTCAGAGGAAAACATGACAGAGCTTTTTAACTTTAACCTTGGTGGTCCCCAGAAGCAAGAAAAGTCAATCTTAAAAAATTCTATCTGACAGCTGAAGATAAGGAGAAGTTCATTCTCCATAAAAACATTTTGGTGGTGAATGTGAAGCTGGATGTTTCTGTGGAAGAAGAGAAGGGGGGCTTGCTCCTTTTGAATGAAAGGGCTTAATTGAAAATAGTTTAGTATATACAGTACCTTGTTAATAGAGCATAATTTCTTCGTATGCTTTGGTAACTCTTACATCAGCTATGATTATTGTTGGTCATTCAAATGTACCGAAAAGGGAGCCGAGAGCTCAATTTTATTACCAGATGGCTGAGAGCTGTTGCTCGTTACCTGAGGAGTTTTGAGGATGACCTGCTTGGAATCACCTCTACAATACCTGAAGGGCTGAGAGTCTTTCATGTATGAATGGTAGAGAAAATAGTTTCCGTATAGTTAACTGGGATGTGCTAAACAAGACCCGAAAACAAAATGTGAAATTTTGACACATTTTGCATATGGTATCTGAGACTGCAATGACTTTGAAAAGAAAAAAGTCAGTTCAGCTTTACAGTTCAACGGAGGAGTATGACTGTTCACACAAGTTTTGTTCCCATCCTCTCCAGGCTCTGTTTAGGTGTTAGTTTATGCAACCTTGTGGGTATGCCAGCTGTAGTGCAAGTTTCACTGATATAGCCAACTTTGCCCAAGGAAATGATGAATTTTACAGGTGACATCTCAGACATAATGAGAGATCTTTGAAGATGGGTTCACATCTGTTCATTCTAAAATGATGATTAGCTGCTACCATTTGTTTCTGCACTTGTTTATTTAAAAGGAAGATGACTGTATTTAGAAATACTTAATTGCTGAAAGGCAATCCTAACCCATACATACTGCTACAGGCTTGGTAGAATGATAATGAGCTTTTTAGTATTATGCATAATTACGTAAGTATATTATTATCATCAATAAATGAACCAGCAGCATGTCCTATTTCTGGCATATAGAAGTGAGCTTGTATAGCAATACTTTACGCTTTCAATATTTATGAACTAGATTTGAAACAAGAACAGATACGTTTATGAATGGAAGTATGAGTAATGAGTAATATTATTTCTGCCTCAACAGTGAAAAAGCTCCAGACTAATCTAATAGTGTAATTTAAAACCAAGCATTTTCAATTACCTTGCCTGTTTTAATCTTTGTGTATGTTTTTCCTTCTTAAAAATTACTTTCCATTAAAGAAGAAAGTTTAATTCTCATTGCTTCATTACAGCAGCTAAAATAGGTTGTTATACAATGAGTTGGCTTAATAAAGTTAATTAGTTACATTGTCCTCCCATTTCCTATAAGAAAAAAATAGATGTGAGTTTCTCATTTTAATGCTGATTGGAAATTGAGATATATACTGTTTATCGGAATTAAGAGTTTAAAAACCTGAGAGTTTGAGTTTCTCATGGGACATCTTAGAAAAGTATTATGCAAGCAAATAGTCCACACTCATTACCTAAAAGGATAAAAAATTTTTGCATTAAAAATTTTGAATTTCTTACAACTTTTGATAATTTGGATTGAATACTATTTTGGTTTTCTGGTTTTATTTATTTTGTTAGGAAACCTGTATTGAAACTAAAGGTAGGATGGCATTGCTTGTTTGTGAAAACAAACAGAAAAAGGCACATTATTGTAGTGGATGAGAGAGCAGGGACAATCAGTAGAGTCCCAGAGCTGTTTCGAGCTCTGATCACTAGAATCATTCGTCAGTGCTTAACACCTAGAGGAAATTAGGGAAACTGGGCACAACAAGAAAAGAGGGGTCTTCTAATCCTTGATTGAGAGTGAAACTTATTTGGAGGCTGCATTACCTTATTTTTGTGTGAGAGTGAAACAATGGGCCATGTTCTTCCCATTTGAGGTCAAGGTGCTTGTCTAGCCATGGTAAGCAAGGACTGAAGGCTAGTGAAGATCTGCAACAAGCCAGATGCCTCATGCCACCCTCGTGGCCGACACCCCTACTTGCCGTGAACGTGCTTTGTGCGCCCCGGGACGGAGCAGAGGCGTTGAGGGCTCCCAGCATGGGAGTAGTTGAATATGGTAGTTTCCATTTGCCTTGACTGGAGGAGGAGCCATTCCCCTGTTGGTTTAACTGCTGCCTCGTGCCCCAGGCTTGCCCCAAGTTGCACTACTTAAATTGCAGTCAAAAAGATGACAGAACAAGGCTGTGAGGCAGAGAGAAAGGAAATCCCCTACTATTGAGAAGAGGCAGTAAGGGAATACTGCTCTTGGGAGAGCCTTGTTTTTCAAGTTTTAATGAGCAGATCAGAGACAGGAGCTGCTGATGTCCAAGTATATGTTGGAAATGCAAACAAAGTCAGCTTCAGGAGGCAGGGATTCAGAAGGGATTTCAGAAGGAAATTGCTTGGTGCTTAGCCGAGAGGTAAAGACTGTGCCAGACATGGGAATCAGCAGGAAAGAAGGAATGAAAAATTGTATTTAAATTTAAATAAAAATACTCCTGCTAGGCTAAGAAATTTACACACATCTAGGGGGAGGAGGAAAGATGTTCCTCAGTTTGCCTCATCATCCTGACTTTGCAGGATCTCACAAAGGTTGTGTAGACTTCATACAGAGGGTGCATACTGATGAATAGATGTGTTAATAAGATTAATCAAGATTTACAATCCAACAGATTGGGAGGCTGTGTGTATCTGAATGTCTATTCTTTGCACGGTTTACCAGTGTTTTTTATAACTTTACCAAATATTGGTTAGGTTTGCAGTGTGCTTTGCACCATTTAATAATTAGCATCTATTATTTATTCTTCTTTTTATTAAGTATTAATAAGTGTATTCAGTGTAAGTATTTAAAAAAAACCACAACAAAATCAAAGCATAAAAAACATCCAGAGTTGAGCTGACAGATGGAGCACAGGAAATAACGTGAGATATTCTATCTTCTGACAGATCTCAATTGGTTTTTTTCTAAATTACAGATAAAAATTTCAAACGTCATTGTAGTCCATCAAAAACACATACATGTAGTAGGATGCATATGCCAGCAATAACACTCTACTCAATACAGGTAAGGCCACCACCCAAAATGGTAAATTTGTACACCCAAGGAAAACATGCATCAACTGGAGACGGGGGGGGGGGGGGGGGGGGACGACCAAGAATGAGCAAACATCTAGAATAAAGGCTTCTGAGGAAAAGTCAAAGTAAATAGGGCTGTTTAGGTTTGGGGGGAAAAAAGGATGAGATGGTTACAAACCTTTAAATATATCATAGAGAAAGACGGTGACTTGTTTCCATGTCAATGGTAAAGAGGATAAAAAAGAAAATCTGAAATTGCAGTAAGGAAGAGAAAGATTAAACTATAGGAATGCCTCTTTAATTGTAATGACAGTAAAGCACTGAAGAAGCTATTATGGGGTGATGGTTTCTCTAATACTGGCAGTCTTTAAGAACACTTTAGACAATCAGCAGGATGATGTCATTGATAGTAGTTATAGGTAATTTGATTATTTTTCTTTTTGAGATCCTTTCTATGTGTATCATTCTGCATCTTAATTTTTATCAGTTAAACATGAATACTTGTAGTGTTTCAGTGAAGTTAATACACTGTTACTTTCCTGTATCAGGAATTGCAGAAAAAATATGTCAGTTTATTTTACTACTTTAAACAAAATTAAAAAAAAAAATCCTTCTAGCTTTAGTATTTATTTTTTTATTATTAATTGATTATTTCTAGGTTATAGATTTCTGGACAGCTCTACCATCAGTAATATTCTGGTGGCATCCCACGCATTCCTTATCTTTTAATTTCAGTAATAAACTGGCATTGTCTAAGTCCCTCTGAGGTGAAACCTGACCATATCTCAACTTGCACTAGAGACCATTCAATCTAATTAAACTTTTTCTCAGGCTCTTTAATAATGTGGGTTGTAACGGCTGTTTAATTCTTCTTAAAATGAGAAGCTCTGATTTATTCAGTGCAGACTGAAAAAACAAACAAACAAACACAACCCCAAACTAGCTGTTTGGAGAGTGATGATTGCCATAATTCTAAATCTTAAAAATAGATTTTTCCTTCCTGAACTAGCAGTATGCAGCTTTGTACTACTTGAATCATATTGATAAACATACTTCTATGAAATCTTTAAAAACAGAAACTTGGGGTGAACAATTCTGGCAAAATAATAATAATATCCTGGAGTCAGAATGAAGAGATCAGTAATTGCAGATATCTTTATAATAGGTTTATAGTTTTATCATATAAAAAATAACTAAGGAATGGTGAATAAGAGGAATCAAGAATCAAGCTTGAGTAATAAACAGAGCCAACACTTGAAAGTTAAAGAGGCCTATTCATTTTTTCTTGTTTTACTACTTTGAGTAAAGAGGATATAATCCATGGAAGCATCATTTTTCTTCTGTGCACCTTGCAGTCTGAACTGCAGTTTTCCCTATAAAATTTTTATTAATCTTACGATCATGCATGGACAGTTAAGATTAGGAGGCATGGCAGAAAACAGTCACTCAGCCAGTGTGAAGAGAGGTCTATCATAGGATGCTGAAGCTTTTAGAGAAAGTCTTTACGCTGCTTTTTCCTGCCCTGAAGATGGCATTTTTTTTTTTTTTTTTTTTATCCCAGCACACCACCATAGTGAAGGCTCTTGTGCTAGCTCAGCTTGTGTAGATATGTCTATACCATCCACGGCCAGTACTGTGCCAGTATTAGTGTGGATACTCAATGTAGTGTGGCTGTTTGTGGATTGTCAGCCTCCCTGCCGTGTATGTGTTCTGCCTACATGGCCCTGTAGTGAGTACTCTCACCATGAGCTTAGGGGTATCTGCCATGCTCTAATGAGAAACTTTTTGTATCTTCAAATTTTTTTTTTTTTTTTTTGCTATATGTGGATGTAGTGGAGATAATGGTCAGTGCTGTGGAAACCTAATGACTTAACAAATTAAAGAAAAAGTGCACATGCACATCTGTGTGGACACAGGTATTACAACTTGTTTAGCTTGTAAAAATTGTCCCAACCCTGTTGACTTTGGGGACTAGAAGTCCATCACAGTTTACACAAGCTGATGATCTGCTGCTAGGTTTTGAGCATACCAAACAGAAATTCCTACTGATTTTTGAGATATCATTCTTTTGTTAAAATAATCTTACTAAATTAAGTGTTTATTGTCTCTTTAACCTGATTTACTAAGAAAACAAGGCTGATACAATTATTAAGGTGGCTAGAGAATAAGGAAGAGGATAAACTGTCATCTTTAGAAAAACTGGATTTTGTTGAATACGTTTTAGTTCACTCAGCAATTCTTTCCGTGGCAGTGTGTCTCACCAGTCAGAGACACAGACCAGATTGTTCTCTGTGCAACAAACAGAGACTTTGTATCAATCAATCAATAAATATATATTTTATAATAGCAACAAAAAATCAGACAACTGTGCATTTCGTTTTCTCTCTGGGATTTTCAAGTAGGTTTGTATATGTATCATGTACTCCCCCACCTCTCAGCCTCCTTTTCTGTATAGTATTGTTCATGTGTTTTGAAGTATATTTACCTTTGCTGACAGTGTGAGAGAAATCCAAGGTACTAGAAACATCTGTTAGCAAAATTGTTTTCATTAAAGGTGTCTTGTGGAGTGGTTTTTTTCTTTCTTGAATCCCTAATATATATCTTTCCCCTGCTGCTCAGCCCAGCTGCTGCTGTTGCCTTCTGCGGTTTTTCTGGAAGTTGCTTAGGTATCACCTGGAGATAGCTTGCAGGGTATTTTTTGTTAGCATGGCTAACACTGGGTCATCTCATAGGGGGAAGAGATTGAATTATGGAAAGCCATAGAAATACTTGAAAATGAGGGTCTATGACACTTTTGAAAATACAAGCAACATGAAATTCATTTAAACTGTGGTACAGTAATCTGCAGAGTGCTTACGTTGGAGGATACATGCCATTTAAATAAAATTAACTTTCCTTTGTTCTCCTGTCACTTCAAATATTCCTACTGCCTGTGCTTTTATTGGTAAATTACATTATCAGTTTAAGAATTTGTTGGTGACAAAAGGGAAAGTATTTTAGTCGGTAAAACTGCTAGGGCATAAATAATGTGTGCTCTCCTTTGAACAGAGAAGAATGGCTTGCAACAGCCTCGCTGCCTCATTGGAGCTGCACAATCTGTCTGCGGCATGATGGCATCGCCGGCAGCCAAATACTCCCATTTTTGTTTTAATGGAAGGGTTCTTTCACATTGCTGGTTTTACATGATGGGAATGCGGTTGGAAATGCTTCCTGTTCCATTCACAAGCCCCAGGCTCTCCATTCATTTCAGCTTCAAAAATGACAGCTGAAACCAATTAAGCAGAATTATGGGACAGCTAAGTCACATGGAGATTTATCATGACCGAGGAAGAAGAGGGAAAGAGAATGGATTGCATAGGAAGTAGAAATGACTAATTTAATTAGAGGAGAGCGACAGTCACTTTATTATTATGGAAAAGGGCTGGTGAAGTGGAGCTCATTGCATGTCACTGGCCGTGCCTTTGAAAGGAGGCGTCCTGCCCTTTGTCTGAACACATTTGCATTTGGTAGCAGAGTCTCTGATTTCTGCGAAAGATAGTTGAGCAAAATAGTTGATGTTAAAGCAAAGCATGGAGCATACTGAGGACATTCGTAGCTTGTGGTTTACTCATCTATTCATAATTAGAATTCTTTCTTCAAGGGGAGAAGGGAGGAGTCTG
The DNA here is from genome assembly GCF_947461875.1 of Haliaeetus albicilla. NCBI lineage: Eukaryota > Metazoa > Chordata > Aves > Accipitriformes > Accipitridae > Haliaeetus > Haliaeetus albicilla. The sequence goes on along the minus strand of NC_091484.1, from coordinate 55,586,426 downwards.
AACCATCAACATTTGTCTCATTTTTTTTCTGTTTGCGTACTCTCTGTCTTCCAGAAGTAAGATGCAAGGTATATAAACCTCGCTTCCATTGTATACATATCAGCCTGGATTCTTCTCCCTTCAGCAGATGCTTATACACAGTATGCTTACAAACATAAACATGCATGTGTCTACTAACATAAACCAGAGTCTTGCTGAATAGAAATGACCTTCATACACTTACACACTGCCACAAGTTTAAAGCAAAACCCCAATTAATTTCTTCATGTGAGCCTGGAGACAATACTTCATAAGGTAAATGAAACTTTTTGTGGTATTGTCATGGTAGTTGATGGTGGGGGGGAGAAGTGAGTAAAAAACATCACAGAGTCTGAGCAAGCGTGCGTTTTCCTTTTTTTTTTTTTTTTTTCCCCTCGTACTATGGGGTTTGTTTCCTTGTTCCTTGACCCAAGCTTAATTTTGCTTAATTCTTGTACAGCTTTGTTGATTTTTACTTAGGCTCTGAGCAGTTATATTAGATAAGTAACTTAATCTCTGCCTCATTTTTATGTACCTGTAGGAGTTGTGATACTTGTCTCCATCATAGGGAGGAAAATACTCAAAATTCCTTGAAGTTTGGATCAAAGCTGGGCATTCTGTGATATGCTTCTACATACAGTTTGGAAACAGGAGAATGATGGAACTAGCATAGCTGAGCATTAATTTTCTCTTCCCTGTCCTAAGAGGCATTGTGTGGTCTCTGGTCTAACCAGAACTTGTGCCATCCACCCCAGGAAGGGTCACGGGTTTCCTAGTGGAGGTCTAGTTACTTGAGATTTGCACTGAGGAAAGGATTTGTGTTTTAACTTGCTGAGAGAAGGTAGCACAAAGGCTTGACAGAGCCTTCTCAAGGATGTGGAGCTGTGTGTGCCAGAACCTTGAAGTCAAGTCACAGCCCTGGAGCAACGATGTTCTGGCATGATTTAGTAAACTACAACTATTTGAAGAAATAAGATACCAAAGTCTGCCTCAGGTTGCCTGTATTTATTTTTATTTTCAGCCAAAATGGGCAAGATATCTTAAACCTGTAGCTGGAGGACTCTTATTGTAAATATTCAAGCCTCATAGCATGAGCTTGGAATTTGGAGAACAGGTAGCCTTTTTGGTGTGGGTGGCATTGAGCTATCATTTTGCAAATTGCCCCAAATTTTTTCAAGTGATAAGCTTCAGAAAAATTGTCATTTTTACTTAAGAATTATGCCTTTGAAGATTCCCCCTCTCCTCTCAAACACTTGGCTTTAGCCTTTCACAACTTCAAATACTGTAGATTGCATCCCTGGAACAATTGAAATTGCTTCTAGGGGGAGGCAGTAGTGGGAGGAAAGATCAAATTGTTCACTTAAAGCATAAGAGATTTTGCACAAAACATTATTGTATTAGTGAGGTAGCAAAGTCAAGTTCTTAAAATTGGAGGATGCCGAGATAAAGATGGCCTATGCAATCTCCTTTTGCTGTCCTTGTGGAAGAGCCTGTTGTGCAGCTCTGCAGAGGACTGTGTGGTGAAGGGATGTGGTGATTGTTGAACTTCTCTCGGTTTTTTGTGGATGTTGGAACTAGGGTGTCTTCTGGAGTTCCTGCCTCATTCAAAGTATTGTTTCAAGGTAAGGCAGGTAATACTGCTGTAGAGAACTGGGTTCCATCCCTTCTACATTGGGAATCATCGTCATCACCACAATTTCATGATGTTATTGCAAATTGCTGTCATCACAATTCAGATATGACTGACTTCTGCTATTCAGCATGAGATTCTCGGTCTCCCTTGCAAAAGCATTATACACTCACAGCTGTAACTCAAGTTAGTGAAAACACAGAAGGTGAAATAGTGCCAAATATTCTGAAAAGTCAAAAGCAAAGTGCTTTAAACTGAGTTCCCCAAATCAATGATACTTAAGAATTTTTTCTCTTTGCTTCTATTCCCTACCTGATAAAAGGGAATAATGCCACATCTCCCCTGGATTGCTATGAAATTATTTTATGTTTGTGAAGCATGTGAATAGCATAGCAATAAGCAGGGCAGGAAAGCCTGTGAGATTAATATTTCTGCCTTCAAAGTAGTAAATAAGCCAGAGACTGCAAGCTGTGTGAGAATGGAAAAAAACAACCACAAAACCAGCACAGCTGTTCTGTAGTCAAGTCTGTCCTATTCTGTTCAGTGAGTATGTCTAATCCTGTGAAGGGAACAAAGTATATGATCACATTATGCGTTTAAAAAGTTATAATGTACATTTATTGGGCAAACAAATAAAAGGTTGGATAAACCCTGTTAATTCTGGACTTCCGTAACTTTTGAGTTCTTCACTATGGAAGCTTGATTTATCTCTATTTAATGTTTTTTTGTGTGGCTGTTATGAACAGATGAGTGCTAATAGGTTATACAGATAGGTGTATGTAAACTGGTGGAGTGTTAAGAGCAGGAATGAATGGGATTTTGAACTTAAGCCAAAATATCATACATTCTGTCAGCATGGTTTTACTTGTGGTGATTTATGTGTGTTGGGGATTAACAGCATGGCTGATACAGTCTTGGTCTAGCCAGGTCCACCTGGGATCAGGATGTGTGTGATGGATATTTACAGTTACTGCATTCCCAGTGTATCCTCCTTCCCTGTGAGGTGTCCTCACCCTCTGAGACAGGGGAGAAGGACTGTAAAAGGTGTGTTGGTGGATTTGTTTCTTGTCTCACTACCTTGTTTCAACATAGTTTTATGTTATTGCCAATATGTAATTGTATCTTGATTTTTTTTTTTTCCTTTTAGGGTATATATTTTATTGGATCAAGGTGGTAACCACAGCAAAGACCCTAGTGACAGAGTATGGCATGCTGTATCCGCAGCCACTGTTCCACTTGGGAAAGCATGTTGCCTTCTACCTCAAAATATAATGTGAAGAAAAAGACTCCATTCATATATGTGGTACCAATTTCATGGAATACCGTTAGAAAACTGCTTTCATCCAGTTTGCTCTCTGTTTTCTTTTTTAATGCTTTCCTGAAACTTGCCTTCAAGTTGTCTTCAATGTCAGTTGAGCACACAAGCACTGGAGCAGACATTTGCCTGCCAAAAGGGAAAAACAGGTTTAGAAATAGCTGTCCCTGCAGCACTGTCAGCTTTCCTGGCTATATTAATATTTAATTCAATGTGCATTGAGTACCTGCCTTGGGAAAAGAAGAGCAGCTGATGCTGCCTTTGCTTCGCCTCTACCTTCTTTTGTTTTTGGGTTTTTTTATAGTGAGGAGCAATGTACTGTACCTTTATAAGTTGCTTTCCCAGTTGGTACCATAGTATTTAGTTGCTTTTGTGAGAAGGACTCTAACTTAGTTTTATGAGGGCAAGTTCTTGAAAGATTTGAACAGAAAAGACTTTGCATTTCTGTTTACTGTCTGAATGAAAATTTAGTAGAAGTTTCTCTGTGTCTGTAGCATGCGTGTGGAAAAAAAATAGATGTGAAAAGTCTGCTGCACAGTTGATTCTGTTAGGTTTCCAGGATTCTGTACAAATTACTGCTTACGTTGAATTTTAGCTAGATGTGAGCAATCAGTTTTTGAAGGGGAGAACTACTGATGCGGAAGGTTATACCAGGCTGCCAACTGTCCTGGTCCTTGGGTTAGGAAGTGGAGGCAAATGACACATAACGCAAACGTGATCATAGTTAATGTTCATGTGTGGAGGAAATGCATTCAAATAATAACTGAAATATAAGTGGAAGAAAATGGGGTTATCCTCACAATTCATTACAAGTATATTGGAAATAAAAAGACAACTTACTGCTGTTACTAGTGAAGTGACTCTGAAGTGGATGTTCTCAGAAAGCTTTTGGTGAATAGAAGAGTGCAGCTAGTGGGTGGCTGGGGTGCCAGGGCACCAGGGATGGGACTTTCAGAAGTAGCATTGGGTTTGTCTTCCTCTGGTCTGTTTTCTTTTGGTTGACTAGTTGCAAATCATAGAAATCAGTAGAAGGTGAAGGAGGCAGTATGTTTCCCACCTACTGGGTTATCTGTCACCCACAAAGGCTGGAAGACTGAACTGGGGAAATGATAATTCTCATCCTTCAGCCAGCCCACACGAGGGAGTGTGCGATGCTCGGGGACCATGACGGGTGCATCCGAGGATGGGACACCACTGCCCTGTTCACCCTGCCGGGCTTTCTAAAGCAAAATTTCTGGCTTTTCTTTAAACTTCTCCCAAGCACTGCAGGTGCTATCACTACTCAGAAGATTTGTATTTAAGTTAAAGAAGAGAATGTGTTATTCCACAAGACTGGCACTTCTCTTCAATAACAGATAACCATTAAAATGAGGGGAATCCTCCAAACTTCTTATTTGACACCAACCATCACCTGTAGTAATGGTATTTCAGCTGATATTTTGCCGGAGGCAGGCTCTTGTGCTGGGGTTAGTACTCAAAACCTGTTAGTTTTTCCAAACAAGTGACAAGGTTAGCAGATAATTTTGTTCAAGTATGTTTCCTTGGTGCTGATGCAGTAAAACAAGACACAACTGGGTAATGCGGTGATGCATACTGAAGGATGACTGGTCTGGTTTTGGCATGGTTTATTGATACAGTCCCAGAAAACTAACTGGGAGAAAAGAAGAGGAATATGTACCTAGAGTGGCTAAAGATTTTACAGAAACTAGGAATAAGTCGTTAAGCTAAACATAGACTTTATGCAAAATGCACTTCACTGACAGTAGCTATTCACTGGTAGAGGTGGTGTATTTTTTCATTTCATTTACTAGTTTGTTAACTATAAATTTAAGTATTGCTTGCTGTAGCTTGTGTTTTGGAAGAAACTCTGTTGTGTTGTATTTAGTGTGGTTTGCCTGTTTGAGAATGCCCTCTGCCCTTGTGATACTCAAGCTATTTCCTGCAGTCAGGACACTCGCTCTCTTGAAGCCATGTAAGAATTCCTGAAAAAAGTTGTGCTAGTGCACAACCTAATCAACCAGTGCATCTTGCATCATTATAATGTTAATTCTACATGTGTGTTTTCATAGTTTATGACTTCAGAAGAGAAGATTATACAGAACAGTTGTGGCTAGCATGAATTTTGTGTCTTAGAAGATGTGAACTTTCCGATGTATCCGTGTAACTCTGCAAAAGAGCACTGGAGAATGGCTCCTGAACTGGGAAGTGTTGCACAGAGAAACCATTCTGCTGTGTCGAAGGCAGCTTTTGTCCAAAACTCTCACCTTGAAAACTGCCTATATTTAGTTGGACTGTTCTGTATGTGAGGCAGGTATTGCCAAGTAGCTTTTCAAGGAACACTTGATGATTTTTACCAGATGTGTTCAGAAACCAGATGTGGAAGGCAGAGTCAGTCTCCAAGTTTTTGGTGGTTAATCTAGTACATATTTTTGCTTTGTATATTCTGAACATAATTCCAGAAGCTGAGTTGTGCAAGCAAATCAGAGAAGCAACATGCCACTTCACTGAAAGAATGCTGCTGACTAGTAGGAAGGTGAAGAAATGCGAGAGAAAAATTCAGAGGAAATAGTGTTTTGATAATAAAAGCAATAAATACTTATTAATTAAAAATAACATTAATCTGTGCGTTGCAAACCTGCTTATTTTCTGAAGAGATTTTATGGTATATTTTCAGGGAATATAGACAACTGTGAAGTGAAAACTTAAAGTTTTGAGTCTTCAGTGAAGCTGTTTGGTAAAGTAGCTGTAATTAATAGCTGTACATGTGCATAATATGTGCTTCTTTTTGAGCTGGAAAGTGTCATTCAGTATTCTGATATGCAATGCCTTTCAGATTTATTTTCTAAACTGTTAAGCCATCTTAATCTAGAATCACCATAAAATTATATTTAAAAGGCAATGTTTTAATGTGAATAATGAGAGTAGCATTTGAGGTTCTCCCTTTAGGTTCTTCCTTTTCCCTCCAGATATTATCTTTGTCGTGTTGATGGTGATATTGTCTTCACAAGGTATAAAATGATACTAAAAGTAATTAATTTACCATATACAGGATGTTAGGGAAAAAAAAAAATCATTTACATTTGGTGAATATTTCTATCAGTCAAGTTACCAAGGTTGTTAAATAAAATGGAGTGTAAAGGTACAAGTGTGTGTGTGTGCACATACGTGGCTGAAAAATCTCCTTATTTTCCATTTTTTGTGTCCACTCCTAAGTAGAAGGATATTTATTGCTGCAGTCATACAGATATTAATACACTTTTTTCCTTCTGACTTTCTTTTAGCACACTGATTTATGTCAGTACATGGACAAACACCCTGGAGGGCTTCATCCAGAAAATGTGAAGGTAAGAGTCAAAAAGAGCACACATTCAAGCCAAATGCAGTAACTTTGTGTAAAATGTCCTGTCAGTTGTTTCATAGAAACTTATTATTAGCTAAAGGGAAAATTATTGGCATATGAACTATATTTTAAAATATTTTTTCTTTAAAAATAATTAAAAATGCAAGTATTTGAACATTCCTACAAAAGAGCTTGAGGTCTGTAAAATTCATTTAGAGCCAGAATATATGAGTAAATACTGTTACAGTGTTGGTAACCCGTCCCCTCCATTCAAACATTTGCTCTTAAGACAAGACAATACTGCCCTAAAGCCCCTGAGTAAACTTGCTTTAGGCTGTCAGTGCTAGATCTTCAGTGAGGCAAGTCACTGTAAGTTTACCAAGTTTGAGGGAACTGTAATGGGCTATATTAGTTGAAGGTACTGCTTTTTATATGATTTTATATAAAATCTTCCCTAATCTTTTTGCTCGCTTATTTTGATGAAGCACTTTCATAGCTCATCTCACTTTAAAAACAATTTTTCCTTCTAAGTTAGATACTGAGAATCATCATGCAGGAAGGAGGGAGTTTATTAACAGGATTTAATGGAAAGATAGATTGGTAGAGACTCGATCCAGTTATTTTTCGGGAAGTCAGCCAAATTATTTTAGCATCAAATGGAAGCCAATCAGATATGCAGAATGTGTCGTGTGCATATAGATCACCCAGATGATATTTGTTACACTTGTCTTGCACTTTGACATCAGTCCCATTGTTGTTCTGCTTTGGAAGTGTTTAAATCTTCACTTGACATACCGAGAGCTTTATTCCAGTATTTAGTTTCTTGAAATTGAGAAGTTTGTGGGGAAAATAAAAAAAGTCCTGGAAAACTCAGAAGGCTTGCCTGGTTTAAGAAAAGAAAATATTTTAAAAAGATGAAAGAATTCTTTTTTTTGCAATCACTGATCATTGTTGTACATCAACTAGTTTTATAATGTAGATTGATTAATTTTCTGTGTTCTTTCGCTGAAAAGTGGCATGTGCAACACATTAAGTTACATGAGAATGGCTACCATTAAAAAAAAAAAAAAGAAAAAGTCTTCCTTACTGCATATATTTGGCCGAACTAAAAAAAAAAACAAACTTCCTTTTGAAAATACATGATATGTATGCTGCAAGATAGCATCCTTGTAATGTACGACTGTCACTCAGACATTTTGCTAGCATGGACAGGGAAAGCCCATGGGTGTCCTCCCACTGCCAGCTTCACAGTGCCTGTGTGAGTGTGGCATTTAGAAACAGCCAAAAGTGGGTGAGGTGGGACCTGCTTTTTGACTACTAAAACTTCTAAGCTTCCTTCATTGCTCAGTTTCCTAAGCAAAGTTTCATGTGCTGAATGTGCATGTTAAAACAGTGGGTTTGTGTTTCATTTCCCTGTGTAGATACTTTCACATTTGGCTCTCTGAGGTTTGGGATAAGCTAAGACTGGCTTTGGAAGTTCTTCATGCTGCTTCAGACTCGTGAGACCTACTCAAAGGCTGCAGTGCTGTACAGCTCAGGATCTAATACACAGTAGCATTGTAGTAATTTTTCCCCACTGAGAAGACATCATAATTCACATAACTGTACTTTTTCTTGGTTGTATCAGGGCTCAGTGAGCTTGTCTTTGAGGAGGATAGGCATACACTGATAATTGGGCTTGCTAATGTGTCACTCATCTAAATCCTGAGATACCTGTCTTTTAAAACAGGAGCTGTGGAGGGAACTGCAGCAGCAGCATTTGCCCTTCAAATTTTGCTGCATGTATTCCTGTGGCTGTCTTTACCATCTAACAACAGTGTTCAGCAACACTTCTGAGGCTTATGGACACATTAGAAGTATTTGAATAGGCAAATGTAGAGTCCTGATGTACTGCTCGTTCAAGCTTTTTAAAGACCAGATAGAATATTAATGAAAAGCAAACTGGAAAAAAAGGGAAAAAAATGTTGGGAAGTTGGAGCAGATGAAACTACCCTTCTTTTTCTGTTAAATAATATTAATGAAAATTGATTACATGTATTTAGTAGACTCTCTTGCCAGGCCAGCAGCAAAGGCTAGCCTTAATTCATGCAGTAATTATTAAAACCTAGCATGATGATTTGAGCTCCTACCATTTTAAAACCAAATCAGCCTGCCTAGGGTATTCAGTGAAATACCTGCTCTTAAAAGCTATGAGTGAAAAATAGCTGCTTAGCCTAACAGAGTGATTTCTTCAGCTGTGAGGACAGGAATTGCGGAGAGAAGGAAACCCAGTCATATATGCTAACAACTCCCAGACCTTCACCAGCATGCAAAACTAAAAGCTTGCGCTGCCTCTTCTTACAGAGGAGATAAGATGGTTACTACATAATATCTTAATGCTTTGTTGCACTGTACTCAGTTTGTCAACTTATGTAATTGTGGTTCTGAGACTTTGCCACCTATTTTAGGTTTAGCTTCTGGACAGAGCTGTCTAACTGGAGCTACAGCTGATTTTTAAGGGTTGAGCTGAGACGTATTAATTAGCCTTCTTTCCCTGCCAGCCCCTTCTTGCTAGAGGTCCTTCAATAATTTCACTTTTAGCCAGACTTTTAGACAGTATTTGTTCAGAATCACTGGTTATGTGATCCCTAAATCCATTTTAAAAAACTTCCAGTTGAGCAATTGTATTACAGTAGCAATAAATTAGTCTTGGCTCTCTGGGGCTAACCTGTGGGATTAAGCCATTGATGCTCTCCCGGTATGACAAAAGGCCCCCTGCCTTTTAATTTTGTTCTTGAGGAAAGTATTGCCTTCTGATGGATATTCCTTTCTGGCTTGTTGCCAGTTATTATAAACACAAAACCACATAATCACACATCCTTCTTTTTCCAAAGAATATTACACGGTAGTTCCTGTAAAACAGTACTTTATAGGAATGCAGAAGCAAAGCCATTATTTACTTATGTTTTGGCTTCCATAGGACATCTTCAGCCTAATTATATTTATGAATTTTCTCCATATTTACAAGCTAAAGACAATGCTTGTTCCTTCAGGCTTGCTTTTAGATGAAGAATCGTAAATAGAATAATATCCAAATTACTTTCACGGACGCACATATTGCTGTCCCCTTGGGTGTTGTGTTTGACATTGCCTTTCTTTGTGGTTTCAGATAGGCTATTTGCTGTCACTTAAATAATGTAAATAAAGAGTAAGCAGAATATTATAAGTATGTGGAATTATAAAGAAGAATGTCTCAATTGGCAGTTGTAGGAGTCTTGGGACAGTATGTTTAAGCAAACAAAAAATATTGCTTCCTAAAGTATTAGGGTTAGCCTTTTTAGTGGTACGTATGTATTCACACATAATGACTTTAGAATTTTGTAATTCATGTGTGGAGGCACAAGTCTTACAAATAACATCAGGTTTTAAGCCCTTCAGAGAATTTGTGTGTGAGGCTAAGATGTTGTTTTTAAAATACCTATCCCTGAGAATGTTAAATGAAGTATCCTGGTGACATAAATATGGTTAGGTACCTACAACATCTTTATCAGCTAGGAGGGAAATGGGCAGAAAGCAGTTGTTTCAATCCATAGATTCTCCAAACTCTGTTAGCTCCAAACACACAATTGTATACATCTTTGGTAACTAACAAGCCTGCATATCTACCATTTATTTATAACTATGTATTAATATACTGTGTACGGTATTAGAGATGAGGAGAGAAAAGGTAATCAGTTAGTAAGTCCCTGTTCAGTAGGCAGAGCCTCATCTTCTCTGGTTTTGGAGACATCTTTTTCAGTTTTTCCACAACTCAAGGCAAGCTATAAATCTTAAATACATTGCCCCACATATAATTATGTTTCTGTTGGAATCTACTGCTGCAGCCTGGTACATGTTTGGAGCTAAGAGTTGATTTATAGGTGTATACCATGTGGCGCTGGCCAAGCTGCAAAACGCTCTGTGGCAAACTGAGGTACAAGACTTGCTCCTGACTCTCCCTACGCTGTTCCTCCTGGCCCAGACTACTGAAATCTGTACTCCTGGCTTTCTTTCCTACAGCTGTTGCTGCCTTTAGAGATGGTTCGTATTTCTTGGACTCTCAGTTGAAACATCTGGATTGCTTCCTACAGCAGGAACTCTAATGGGTCACAGCAGCTAACTGACCCTGCCAGTGATTTTTTATGATGATCATCATTCTGATTTGTGTTCCCTTCTGGACTGGTACAGGGCCATCACCACCAGCCTTTTGACTTACCTTCTTGGTTCTCCTGAGCCTTTGTCTGCAGCTGTCCATAAATAGGTCTTGTTTTGTAAATTCATAATTTAATTTTTAAGTATCTGTTTTTGTGCATTTCAGCATGATCTGTGAAAATATAACTATTCTTAACTTCTTTTAACCTTTGAAATATCATCTTTATTTTAACTGCATCTTTTACTCCATATTATTACATGCCCAATAATGCAAGTAAATTCATCTTTATGTTTTGATGCATTTATTTTATATCTGAGTCCATTTTCTGTAACTCGTATTACTGGTGGAACAAGTGGAGCACAGGCTTGCATCTGTCATGCCTTCATTGCTTGTTTGCATTCCTGCCTTAAAAATAGATCTATTAATGAAAGCTGATTTGCTTTTTAATTAGTGGTGCTGCATTGAAATATCTGTAGTCTTTTGGGAAACGTATCCTGTTTTTTTTCCTCTCTGCCTTTTTTCCTCTACTTGCAGTGTTAGTGATAATATTGATTTGTGTGAGCATTTGATTCAAAAAACCATTTTTGACAAAATAGAAAGACAGTTGCCTCTGACCCACTGTTCCTCAATCTGTGCAACACCAGCCTGAATGACAACAGGGTTGTCAACCAGACAAGAACTGTCTCTGTCTCTTAATCACTCTCCAAATCTTTTACTTCAGGCAACTTGGAAGGCTCCTATTGTCTACTGTGACCAGAGGGAGAAGGAACTTCCAGTTTGTTCTTATTCCATCTAATATTGCTGCTCTGATTTGTTCTTCTCCCTGGGCACCTTTTTTCTTCCCAGGGCCAAAAAGTGATAAGAAGAAATAGGCAGACCCTTTTGCTGAACTTCGCATGCAGGGAACAGGAATATTCAGCCTTTTCCCAGGAGCCTTCAAGCCTTCAGCTCTTACCCATCTCAATTCTGAGCCTTCCTTGCTCCTAGGAAGCAGGGCACAGCAGTCTTCTATGCATAATTGATGGATATTTTTGAAGCAAAACCTCAACCAACTAAGCCCTACCCCCACCACAACCTTTACAAATGTGTTTTGTCACTGTAATGCTGAGTCAGAGAAGATAGTTGACTGTCAAGGTCACATGTAAGGTATGTGACGAAGTGTGGAGTGGAATATGGGTATTAAGTTTCCTAGAACAGCCCAATAATCTCTGTAAAAATATGCTTAAGTTTCAGCAAAAAACCTGTAACTAGTTTCAGTCTTAAAACTTCTACAAAAGTAGTTTAAAAGAAACGTAATTAATAGGAATTATTGAAACATAATGGGATGCTGCAATATTTTTCTGTGCTAAATGCTCAAGAAGAGATCAGTCAACTTTATAGCACTCTTAAGTTAAAAAAAACCAAAACAAACAAAAAACCAGACAAAAATCCCAAATCAGATATGATAAAAGTATTGGATTTATTAAACCAAGGTTTTAATACTGTCCTCCTAAACAGGATGAAGTGCATGTTGAATTGAAAATGTTAAAATACAGTGAATGTTATTTGATATAATCAGAAATATCTGGCACTTAATCACTTGCAGTATTCATTTATTCTTCTTCATGCTGCAGTACTGTGAATATTGTCCTTAACTAATGGTTGCAGCTTTTAAAGTTGAATCTGTTTTTGTCAGGTGAACAATTTTGGCATTTAATGAATAATGTGAAAATTAATAATCTGAGTCAAAGCCATAGGGCAGTTGTCATCCGATGTCTTTTGTAAACATAAGTATTTATCATTGAACTGATAACAGTTTTAGAATAATCTGAAGCACAAAGGGTAGGGAAGCATTCAGAACATGGAAGGATTAGGCAACTCCTGTATCCCATCCACGTGAGGCTTGCTGCACTTGAAGTGCAGCTGCTTGAACTTTGGCAGTAGCAGAGCATTGTGTACTGGCTCTTGCTAAGCAGTAGCTCCATTCATGATTACTAAGATGTAAAACCATATGCTTGTTAGTAAAGCATAGTATCTGAAAAGTATGATAAAAATGCTTTGGTTTTTAGGTTACAGTTGTGTTATCAATGTAGGCCTGCCTCCCTGGTGTGCTTCTGTCCTCTTTCCATCGTGGGATTGTATAAATGTCTGTGGGGTGGACAAGAGGTTTGTGTTCCCCTTTTTTGTGGGAGATGTGCATTGAATCACATGGCCAGTCCTGTATCCATATGTGACAAATGTGTGATTACATGGTGCAGGGGAAGCTGTAGCATGTAAGTGCCTGTGTGTAACGAGAGGTGTCTGACCAAAAGGTTGACTGCCACTGACTTAGGTACACAGGAATCGGACAATTAAACCATGATAATACATCCACCAGCTATGATGAATTTTCATGTCTTGTTTCACCTATCATATTGACTCATTGGAGTTTGGAGAAAACACTCTTTTACTTTAAGGTAAATACCTACTATCGTGGTCCTTTTAATTTTATTGGTCGTTACTGGAAGCAAATCTAACTAATGTCATGCTTTTGAAATCTCTCTCCTACTCGCTGAAATTAGTGATGCCACTGATGTAGAGTTGAATTAAAAATATATTTCAACAGATATGCTAAGTAGGAAGCGATGCTGTTTAATGTGGTTGGGAAGCTGCTATTTTTCATTCCTCATTCAATGAACAAGCAGGTGTACAGCAGACAGAATAATGTTATACCAAATTAAGGTTGTCTTTTACACATGCCATTGAGAATTGATTATTTAAATTAGACTTTTTAGTTATCAGACATTAAATATGGCATCAGCATTTCACTCTATGTCAGTCTTGTCACTTAAAGTAATGATTTGATAATATGCACAACTGTGAACAGTAAATGCAGAATCTTTATCAGTGTGTTAAAATTCATGCTAGAAGAATGTCACTTTCATACCTAGTGTGTGTGTGTGTAATTTATTGTCTGTATGATCCACATGGTTGACATATGGCAAAAAACCATGAAAAAGTTGTAGGGATGAAGAAAACAGTTTTCCCAGTGTCTTTAAAATTGGTGAGGCACCAATTGCCACCCTGACCTAGTCAGCATGGAAGTGAATTGGTGAAAGGTAGAAAAAGATTTAATTGAATTGAATTTATTTTTACTTCTGCCATTCAGGAGAAAAAATCTGAAAGAGTCTTCCACTTACTGAACATTAGCAGACGACTATAACTGATCATAAGGCAGTGTCTTTATACTCAGTTAATTAAGCACACCTTCCTCATTGCAAATGATTGGAGTAGTACCCAGAGGGACCAGAAAATGATTAAAAGAATATCAAAGAGAGTAGAAGTTAGCAAATTAACACTTTCCAATCTCTTTCCTTTGCAGTTCTGCTGCAAAGAAGTAGAAAAATCTGTATCTTTTTTTTTAAAGTAATGATACGATGCACATTCCCAGTGCCTGTATTGTATGTATTTCTGTGTGACATTGTCTTTGGTAAGACTCTTGTGTAAGGAATGCAGGAGCAAGTTAGAAGCTTTTATAAATGCATTTTGGAGTGAATTATTTTAAAAATCTTTTGGAGAGAACTCAGTTGGTTCCAGGGAGGTGAGATAGGAGAACGTTTTATTAAGATAAAGCTTATTATGATCATGAAAATCATGCTGATTCAAATGGCTAACAATTTTTTATTCAGATAGGATCCTTTATTCCTAGGGATGCAAATTCATCTCAAGTCAACACTTTGTTCCTGGAATTTCTTCTTCTGACAATTTAAGCAATAGAGTCTACAAAGCTTTGACCTAAAAAGTTCAGTATTTCCCCAGGACATTATTAGAAGTGAAAAGTTGGATTTTATCTTATTGGTATTATCCTGGTTGGGAGGAGGGAAAAGAATAGCAAACCAACAGGGATAAAAAAGATTGTGCTTGATGAGCTTTTGACATGCTAGCAGAAGTCACAGAGAGACATTTCTCATTGCTTATGTGATACTACATATTACCAGGCAGTTTTTCTTATGTTAATGGCTTAAACCAAAAAACTCCCAAACAATCTAGTAAACCTAAACGTTAACTGGGCATTGTGTTTGGTTCTGTTTATTTCCAAGTCTGTGAGATAGTACTGTGGGGATTTATTGCCACCTTTTGTCTTTGTAAATAGCCAATAATTCACAGAAGCCTGTAATATCCTCTGGATGATAGGGAGAAGTACACTGGTTGCAAGCATGAGGTGAGATGTCCTATGTTGGGTTTCTTTTACTGGTATTTTTAGATTTGGTGGCCTGTTAAGACTGAATATGATATTGATTGATGCTGAATACACGCAAGGGAATTCAGATGATTACGTAATACCAGCTGGTGTGCTTTAATACATACAGCAAGCAGGAGCATTTGTGTGATCAGTGATGAGTGATAATAAAGCTTGTGCAGTATTGTGTATTACTTTTCGAAAGTAACTATCCTAATACAGCAATACGAGCTTGCTATAGGACCGACACATTAATCCAATCTTGCTTTCAGCTTTCTTCTGAACTGATGTGAACTCCTGGTCCAGGTTAGCTCAGCTCCATTTGCAGCCTCTTGCTGCAGAGAGAGTAGAGCCAAGAGTTCTGTACATCTTCTACAGACAAAAAGGTTCCATGTAGCTTTCTACTTCTCTATCTAGGGCCAGGTCCTTTATTCCCACAATACAACATGTGGTAAGGGAGCTCAAATGCAGGAAATCATTCAGAAATCCCTCTGTGCCATCAGGGAAAGACTTTAAAAAGCCCCCCACAGGCCTCATTAGTCTGTCCTCTTGGGCAGCATCCTTCTTGTCATTGGGGTCCTTGATGCCTCAGCAGACACTGTGTGGAAATGGTACATTTTCTGGAGAATCTCTCTGGGCATGTCGTGAATTTCTTTCTGCTTTTCTCTTACCCCAGTATCCTTTGCCAGAAACTCTCTACCAACTCTGGGAATGGAAGGCAACTATGTGGAGTCATCTGAGCACTTCTACACAGATCACCTGTACATGAGCATCCTCCCTTACCGTTAGACTCGTCAGAGCTTTCTGAACCCAAGTCAGAAAGTGTTAACTCCCATCAGTCCCACCAGTTAGATGTGTTTTGGATGGCCTGTGTCAGTGTTTAGCGTATAAGCTCATTTGGAGAAGAGCTCAAGGTTCTATGTGACATCCAGAGGCCAACAAGATAGTAGAGCATTCTGCTGCACATGAGCCATCTTGCAGCTGTTAGATGTGTGCATGTAATGGTCTAGGCTGTACACTCACCCACACGCATGAAAAATACCATGAAAGCAGGGCTGTTCATCTAGGCAGCTGGCAAGTCTCTCAGGTTATTTGACATTTATACAGCCTTGTGTACGACCATACAACTATTAAAATTACTAACATAAAAGCTCAAGAACCACAAATCTGTATGGTTTCTACCCTCACAACCAACCTGTTGAAATGCATATGGAATTTGCCATTGACTCCTTTTAGAGTTGTTCTCTGGTCTGCAGAGCTGCCATCCCATAGCCTTGGGGAAATGGCAGTTCAGTTGCTTGTTCAAACCCCCCCTAGAAGCCCCAGGTTGAGGTTTCCTAGGGATCAGAATTGAGCAAGGCGGAAGAAGGAGCAAGCAAGGTCAGAGTACAACCATGATAGGTAGTATGCTGATACCAGATTGGGTATATGGGTAAGAGGTGATGGTACCTCATCTAATATTCATTTCCATCCTTGTGAAGGTGATGCAGATAGTCTTGAAGGGGAACGGGTTTCTTGGAGAGGGCTTTCCTCAAAGACAGGGGCGGGAACTTGACTGTGAGAAGGCAGAAGTGTTTCCTGAGGCGTCAGAAATGGTTCTTTCCAATTCATCTTTTCTTTTTGTGGAGTGGGGAACCATTGCGAATGGAGAGCCTCTTTTACTGTTCTCTCTTCCCAAGCAATCCCAAAGGCCCTGTGGTTTGCAGAATGTTCTACTGCTGGGTGTTAGGCTCGTTTTTTTCACTTAAATCTTTTCACATTTAATATTACCAAATAAAAACAAAGGTAAAGAGGAAAAGAGAAAGCAACAAAACAATGGCTGAGTTTATCCTGTAACAAATTCAGGGAGATTTTTCTCCCCTTCTCTTTCATGATCTTCCTCCAAGGAAGATGCAATTGACACAGTGTATGTGAATGAATTAATTGACTGTTGTGGAAGTACTTGATGAGTCCAGCATGTCTACAAGTTTGGAATAAAACTACATTCCAAAGCTGTCCCCAAGTGTAGATGTTTATTCTGTTTAGCGGTGAAATTGTTGGGTTTTTTTCTTAGCATATTGTGTCAAATCACTTGACTCTTTGCATTAAAGCCAAATGAAAGCCCACATTAATAAATATATTTTGAGTTATAAAGATTACAGTACTGTAAGATGACATGATAATTGACATTTCTTTGCATATTTATAAAAATCTTGTCTAAAGCTAAATACCATTGGTTTAGCCTAGCAAACTGGATATTTTCCCTATCTTTTTATTAAAAAAAAAATGCTATTTTGAAGTCATGTAATAGAATTTCATTTATATTTTAAGGCTGTAATAAAAGTCATTTCTGCTTCCTGCCCTTATTTAACCACAATTCAAAAAGGAATGTGCATGTTACTTATGGCTTTCCTGCTATTCTTTCTTTTGTTTCTGTATTTTGCTCTTAGGTTTCCTCAGCACATTGTTAGACCCAACCCTGGCAAGAAGGTGATTGATATGGCTCTTTCTGCCCTGGCTAAATAGCTAAACATACAGTGTTTTGTGTCTGCACTCGGGGGAAAAAATGAAATGCAATTAAATTCATTTCAACTTCAGTAACATGACATTTCTGTTTCTTTCATGTCAGCCTTTATTCTTTTCTATAATCAGATTTTGTAACCCTTTTTATAATGTCTCCTCACTTCAGCAGTCACTAAATAGGATACTTGTGTTGCAAGTTAATTAGAAATTCTCATGTGCCTGGGTTGACTTTTTCCAAATCTTTGGCGTGGTTTCCACATCTTCCAAGAGAGCACACTTCACCAGCTGCTGAGCTGTGAGGTCCATATCCACTCTTGAATCCTCCATGTTTTGGTTTTGCAAAGGCTTGTTGTGTTCCCATTTGGAAACTGTAGTATTTTTAAAAATATTTCTAGGCAATAGGAAGGGTCTGTATGTTAGGAGAGTTTTTTCAAAACTCCAAAGAAAACTCCTGGGAAACGATAGTTCACCCTTTGTGTTGACAAAATCCATGAGGGTAACACAGCCTTTCACAGCAGGTGCCAATAAGAATGCAGGAGAATGATGGGAGAGGAGATGAAGGGGGGAGGACAAAAGATCTCCATCATCCAGCTCTTTGTTCATAACTGTAAATTACAAAAATACACAATATTAATGCTTAGCTCTAGGGAAAGCATTTGTAGATTCCAGTGAAGGGTTGAAAGAAATATGGGGGATGAGTTAGGCTCCTATCTAAATTTACGTTAAAGACTATTATAAGTAGGTTTCAAAAGTCACCTTTAGGTTCAGTGAGAATTATTATTTCCTAATTAAAAATACATAAGCAACTCCCAATAAAAAAAACTTTGAAGGAGAAAACCTATCATACTTGCAGATTTCCATGGGTACACAGGCATTATTTTTATACTATTAATTTCTTCTTTGTTTTAGCTCCAGTGTCCCATCCCCCAGCCTTATCTCCCCATCCCTATCCACCCTGTACTGTTGTTTTTGCTATAATTAGTGAAGATACACATCTGTCTTCAGGCTACCACCTAATCTCTGAGGCCATATGGGTAAATGGAATATAATTATAATTTGGTAGAAATTGAGCCTTCTGCACATGGTTGTATTGCTCTTGTTCTTTTTAAAGCAGGCAAACTGAGTCTCTGATATAGTAGGGCTTGGAGGCTGGGGTTAGTCCTTGCAAAGTACATATTTTTTAGATGGAAATCTTGTTGTGTTAAATTTGGGTGGGAATTATGCCAGTTTGGGAGGAATTCTGACACAATGTTACCACAATATGCAAGCACCCTGCATATTGTGAAGAAATCACCTGTGGTTATATGCAAAATATTAACAGAGGTCATTTTTTGTCCCCCTCTTTTTCAGTTATTTTTATTTCAGTTGCTGCGAGGACTGTCTTACATCCACCAGCGTTACATTTTGCACAGGGACCTGAAACCACAGAATCTTCTGATCAGTGACACGGGGGAGTTAAAGCTGGCAGACTTTGGTAGGCAAGCAGTTAATTACAAGTCTCTTATAATGTTGTAGGAATGTCAGACAGATGGTTCCATTGATTTCTCTTCCCCCCACCCTATTCCTTAGACACACCTTCTTCATTGTAGATAATTGCACATTTTTCTCCTGAGCGAAGAAATTGATTATGGTCAACAAAATGCTTGATTAAAAGGGAGCAAGTGAAAAACAAATATATACTCCAGTTCTCACAAGGAAGATAATGCTGAAAATATTTTAGTTTTATTTACTGTGAGACCTCTGAACTAGAATTCAAAACCTTTAAAAAGAAAAGAAAAAAAAATAATAGAGAGAGACCTGAGGAAATACAGACTATATGAAGAGCACAGTCACTTTATGGAAGCAGCTCTAGGGTTGTGGGGATCTGGATTAACTTTCATTAAATGGTCATTGAAAGAGACTGAAGGACACAACAATAAATAAGTCTCCTAAAGAGCCTTTTTTTAATTTTAATTTTTTAAAGCCACTTTCTAGTGGCTACACTGGGGCACGTATTCTTTCCTCTGAAAACTATTGTGAATGCAGATGTGGCAAATGGCAATATTTTTCTTCAGTAGTTTTTACAAAATGTTGTAGGAATTTCTTTCTCTCCTGTAGGTCAATTTCTCAGCTACTGATTCCAGCAGAACTTCTGAATTAAGCTGAAAATGTGACCTATCAGCTTTTTAAAAATGTCTTTTATTTTTATGACTGCTATCCACATCGGGCTTCACATTTCATGCAGTAGCAGTAATGAGGGAGCCTTATGTGCTAATTGGCAATTTCACTGTTAATGTAGTCATGGTTTTTTGTCTTTTAATTAGCATTACTGCAATTAACAGCTCAGTGTGTATTTGCTATGCTGGAGGAGGGAACAGGACTTCAGGTGGATGCAGTCCCCAAGAACTTGATTGGCCTTTGGATTGTAAGGCAGTTACAGAAATAGTATTAGAAAAATATTATCTGCTTTTACATGCCATTTTCTGTGGCTGTTTTTCAAAACATGTAAGGTGCCAGAAGTGTTTTAAAGATACGCTTAAAGAAAGCATTCCTGCATGTTGCATTTTACTGTGAGATTTCATCTCTTAAGTACATAAAACAGGTGAATCATTAAGTGTTTTTGTAGTGAAATATGAGTTAGTCCTCTGTTGAAGGTGCTGCGCTGTTTGAGATGACTAGTTTTGTTGTATCATTTATATATATGTATAAAACACTATGAACTTGTCTGACTTCCAAGTGTCCCCATGTAAGTCCTTCAAGAGATTGTGATAATGGTGCTCTGGCTTTGGTGGATACTGAAAACTCTGTAGATGATCTTACAAAGTCTTTTGTATGTAAAATGTTTCATAGGGTGGGGGGGTCTTTGGTAGGGGGGTGTTGCTGAAGCTGTATGGCTTTTGTGGCTGGGGAGAGGGAGGCTGCATACTTTTTGGATGTGTTTCTAAGAAAACAAAAAGCCCCACCTTTCACCGGCACTGTTAAATGCCTTGCTGGAGGAGTGAACCGATCAATGAAATGTCCGGCTCAGATGTAGGTTGACCTCTTTCTGGTTGTATTGCCTGGTATTGCCATAGAGCAGAGAAAAGGGTGAACATTCCTGTTTGCCTTGCTGTGATGGGAAAAGTAACTATGACTTCTGATGAAATTACTGCCTCTTTGTGGCACTAGGCTAAATATCCCAGTGATGACATCAAAGGCAGGATTTTCCCAGCTTTGTGTTGGTGGGAATTTAAGGTTAACCATTCTATATTATTTTGAGAGAGAGACTAGAGATGTATAAGTACAACCAAAAAAGAAATACCCAGTAGTAGACGTATGAATGTGTAATATTTTGGAGAAGATTTTTTTTCTCTTGTAAGTTTGTCCTGACCTAACAGAAATATCTGCATAATCTACTCTTAGACACTGAGAGAAGATTATCTCTCTCTCTCCTTTTTTTTTTTTTTTTTTTTTTTTACAGCTAGATTTTGTTTCATGGCTCATGACCTCATAAAATTGAAAACCAGATGGGTTAAATTTCTCTTCAGAGAACCAAGATGAAAAATTAGAAGTGATGAGGTTGAAGTCTGAAGGGTCATGACCTCTTTCACTAGAGGCATGAGAAATGAGAGCACACCCACGTGCTCTCTGCATGCACCCCTGTGCATATTTACTTATTTAAACACTGTACTATTATAGCCCATCTTCCACCTTCCCAGTATGAAAGACTCTTCTTAAACAAGATGTAAAATACAGTCCTGTTTCTTTTCATGTTTTTCTTCCACAAATGACTAATTCGCAATAATGCGCTTGGAAAGGAAGTTGGTTTAGATTGTATATCTGATTAATTACATGAGAAGGAGTATGGAAATTAGAGAGATGGGTGTTTTGCTTTCAAATGCACTGAAGGCAGGAGGGAACCTATCAAAAAATTAGTTTCTGTGAGAGATAGGATTGACTTTGCTAGCACAATAAATAAAAGATGCTAGAGCAAAGGCCTTTTAGTCTCTAAGGACAAGACCTTCAGATTTTGGTTTCATAAGTTTACAAAAAATCAACAGCATGGCCAAAGCTTTTCATCTGGCATTGGGCTTCTTTAATCTCCTCAGTGTAGGATATCAAATACTTAAAAGCAGGCTGTAGTGGATCATAGTTCTTGAATAAACAAGGTAAAGAAAGGCTATTCATGCCTGCCAGTGCATTGCACTGTGGCTGAAGTGGAATCATTGAATAACTGTAGGCATGTGTTTTTCTACAGCAGGGCTCCCAGGCATAGATACTCCACTGTGTGGGAGTGTCTTTGTTCAGTCGAACGGTGGTTTGCTTTTCTATTCATTGTGCTGTAGCTGCTAGGAAATGAACGTTTATGAGAAGACTCAGCAGTCAAATGAAAAGAGAGAACAGAACATAGAGGCTTTATCAAATTAAAAATGGATGAGCTATAAAAAATGGCTTTCTTGAGAAAATATAATAGGGGAGACTACATCTTGAATAATTGTTGCTATGAAAAACAGTCCTTGAACTCCATTCCTGCATTGTTTTTTCAATACAATTAGAATTCCAGAGGAAATTAAAATATATTAGGAATTCTCCTTATGAAATGAAGTGCAAAAATTATTTTTGATCCTGTGTTGTGAATTTGGCTAACTGTCTACAGGTTTGTTTATTTTCCCCTGCATGTATGTCTGTCTTGAGTAGAAATAAAGTATTATAAACCTTTAATGAGTAACACCATAAGCAATTACAAACTTAAATGAATAGAGCCTTGTGCTTGGTGCTAGTTACCACACAGACTGGGCTGCATAGCTGTTCCTTAGCCTTTGGTTAGTAGTTTCTTCACTGTAACTTTTCTTTGCGCTGTATAGAGATGCATTTGTTTGGCCTTTGGATGTGTATTGACTTAAAAAAAGAAAATCTTTGAGCCTTTGTTTAGCAAAGTCATTAAGCAGTTTTAAAAGGAACGTATGTTTCTAGAATAAGTGCATTTATCTTAACTATAAACAGTGTCAAATGGCTGTACAGCAATGGATAGGAGCATGAACTCAAAGATCAAACACTAAGAATATCTTTTTTTCAAGTGTTAGTTGTGATCAGGTGATTAGTAATGTAAGCAAAGTAGTTATCTAAGCAAATATGTGATTTGTATTCACATTGAACATATTATAATCAGTGCTATATGTCATTTCAGTGATCCCTTATTTTCAAAATGTCACTTTGAACCTCTAAGAAATACGTACCAAAGACTATAGGAGCAAACATAGATGAAAACATCAGAGGAACAGACAAGCTCTGCCAGACATACTATCTTTGTCTCTGCATGAAGGTGCTTCTGCGTGGCCACAGGCAGAAGGGTCCAAGGTGTTGGAAAGGTTTAGATGGTAGCAACAGAAGCTTTATGAGGAGATTAAGGCATATGGGAGGAAAATGTGTTGAGGTGTAGGAGGAGGTTGGCAACAACAGGGTGTTGAGGAGGCAAAGGTAAGATGCTAGAAGAGCGTGAGGGAGAAAAGCAGTAAGTGGTTGTGGAATATGTAGGCTCATTGCTAAGTGGGACAGGTGATTTAGTCACAGCAGACTCTGATAAGGCTGAGGTGCTCCATTACTTCCTTGTCTTGGTCTTCATGAATAAGATCTCACAGGACTTTGTTCTCAGAGATGCAGTTCAGGGAGGAAAGGGGTGAGTGGAAGAGAATTGAGTCGGGGATCTTCTGAGAAATCTTGACCCATGCAAGTTCATGGGTCCAGGCAGGAGGCCTCCTGAGGGTACTGGGCAAGCTGACTGATGTCATTGTCAGGCTGCTCCCTATCATCTTTGAAAGGCTGTGTAGACTGGGGGAGGTCCCCAATAACTGGAGAAACGTTAATGTTGTACCATTTTCAAGAAGGGCAAGAAGGAAGGTCTGGGGTACTACAGGTTGGTCAACCACTATCCCTGGAAAAATGATGGAGTGAGTCTGCTTGGAAGTAATTCCTGTACATGTGAAGAAAGTGTTTGCCAGTTTTAATCAAGGTAAATCATGTTTGATCCATGGGATTGCCTTCTGTAATGAAATGACTAGCTCTGCAGTCTCCCAGTACCTAACAGAGGGTTACCAAGAGTAATGGTGCTCTTTACTGAGGTGCACAGTGGGAGAATGAGGGATAATGGTCATAAGTTGAAACAGAACTAGGTATAAGGATGGAAATGTTCATGATGAGCCTTGGAGCAGCCCAGAGAGGCGGTGAAATCTCCATTTGCTTCACTGACTGGACAAAGCCTTGAGCAATCTGGTAGATTGGATGAGGCAAATTCTCCTTCTCATATGGTTCTGTGACTCAGTGTATACTATGCCTTTTTTGTTTTGTTTTGTTTTTAGTGGTTGAGTATTGGCATTTAGCTATTGTGTATACTGATATAAATCAAGATTGGCTAATCAGTTATGTTTGCATCCAGATTATCACACTTAATAAACTCCAGCACAAAGTCCCTAAATAGCTGATAACAATCAGGTAGGATGTGGGTCCCACCTTCCATGTGGGACTTTCCTGGAAAGATTTACTCTTTTTGTGCCTTGTTTCTTATTTTCTGTCCCAAAACATCTACTAGCAGCCTAATATTGTGACTTTTCCAGGGACAATGTGGACCTTTAATCCGATCATGGTATGGTTACTGTTACATATCCTTTAGTTAGAATAATTTTGTGCTTTCTGGGTTGGAAAATACATAGTTATACTTGTTATTAGAAATTTTTGGATAAAACATTTACACAGCTTTTGAGGGTAGGCACACTGACATCACCTTTCGATGCACTGAGAAAATCCTCAGGGCACGGGTGTAGAGAACAAACATTTAAACTTGACTAGCATGTGAGGCAGTGGTAGTGCTTCTGAGGCTGTAAGAGAAACTGGCCAAATTACTAGTAGGGCCCTTGTCCTGCTTTATTTGTGAGCTGATCAACCTGCTGCTGGGGATTATATTTCAGGGGATTGCTTGTTTGTGAAACTTCCCTGCAGCTGCCCTTCCCGTTTGTCTTTTCTGCTAGGCCTGCAATAGGAGTGAACTGCACAAAGTGAGTGGATGAGAAGTTTGAAGACCTGTTTGGTCTCTCTATTTTGGATTGTGCAGTTATTGTAAGTGCAAGGACCTTCTGTGTAGTCACATCTTTTAGTTGGGATGCCATTCTTTTTAGTATGTACACTGACTTTTTCTCTATGTCATGGCTCTAAGACACAGTGTATGACTATGCAGGCACCTGAGAAGCAGAAGTGCACAATATGATTTCAAAATATGAAACAGCAGGTCTAGAAGTTACTGTTAGCTTGACTATAATTTGCAAGGACAGGAAAACTTCCTGACTGATAATTTGGTTTTTTTTTTTTTTTAAAGACTTGAATAGAAATTTCCCCTTCCCCCCATTCCCTGCCCCAATTTTTGTTAGTTTTGGTCCTTTAAAAAAATCTTTACAATGCAGTAACACCACAATGAATTATAGTGTTGCAAGGTGAGTGAAGAAGAGCATCAGGAACTTAGTGCTTTACTGCTTTAGTGCTTGTTCCTGCAGAGAGCTGCTCTTTCTCATCTGTAGGAGTGAGCTTTGGAAAGATAAACAGCGTGAGAATCTTCATGGAAATATCTTTGCTTTTCTCTCCCAAATAACACTGATTTCTGTCAGCTTTTTGTCACCTTTGGGATCTCCTTGGATGAGTAAGGAGCTGCGGGAGGTCTGCATTATGGTGGAAGTCCTGCCTTAAGCTTTCAAAGTTTTCTTAATATAAAGCCCTGTGATGTAGTAAAAGAAAGAATCAAGTAAGTGTGATTGAACCATGCATCCTTCTAGTTGCATAAGGTGATTAATAATAGATAGCAGGAGCAAAGAGGCTTGAGGTTTGTAATAAAGAGAATTATACTCAATGGAGCTGTGGTTTAAAACTAGTACTGCTAGCTGTGTATTAAAGAGGATGTTTCCATGAATTTCCATATAGATTTTTCTGTGGGGAGCATGTTGGGGATATGTCACAAGGGACAAGACTATTGCTGTATAGTTTACTGTTAAAATGATTAAAGCTATGTTGACAACTTGGAAAAAAAAAATTAGTTCTTTTTTTGCAGTAAGAATCCCGTAAGGAATTTCTTTATAATGTACCATGTAAGATTTGTATGAAAGGTTGGATAGCATGAAAGATTGCTTGCATGGATAACTGCTGTGTTTTTATGTGTAAATGCTCCACAGAGTATCAGTTCTCGAAGATGCTGGTATAAGGAGTTGTCACAGCACCTGAAGAGCTGGTATTTTATATTGTCGGTGATGCTTGATGAAACTGTTTGCAAAACTCCTCCGCGAGCTTCTCTGGCTATGTGGGCTGGCTACCTCTGATCTTCCTGGCCTCAAGCGAGCTGGAGGACCAGCGGGCCATGGCGCCGCAGCCGCCCGGCAGCGGGGGCGAGCGGCAGGAGCGGCCTGGGTCACTTCTGCGGCAGCTGACCCACAGCGGGCTCCTGCTGCCTCCACAGCAGGCCTCGTGCAGGAAATGGCGGAAGCTGTCTGGATTTTTGTTATCAGAGGCTGCTGCTGATAAAGAGAACCGGCTTACCCCAAATGTAGGTCCACAGACCCCTCTAATACCCTGTCTGAATTGACCAGAGAAAGAAAAAAGGCATTTCTTTCCCATATTCCTGTGGGAGGTTGCTCCAGGTGCGGCCTGTTCCCCTCTGAACAGGCCTTTGAAATCTGAAGAATTTGTTCTTGTACCCCGGAGGAAGGTCAGTAATGGGTTTCTTTCAGGGCTCTGTTTGTATTAAATATCAAGAAATGAAGATGACTTCAGTGACGATGTTGTGAGTAAGCTGGAAAAGAGGAAGTGGGAACCTGGAAAGTGAAACCTGAACTGCTCAAACTTGAGTTAGCTTGCAGGTCTTTATAAAAGACAGTTATTTCTGTAATTAACTGTAAATACAGCATTTTCTGTTGAGAGCAGAAGCTGGTGGTGCAGTTCATGGTGGCAGCTGGGCTGGAGGTCTGGAGCAGCAGAGCA
Source organism: Haliaeetus albicilla (assembly GCF_947461875.1). Classification (NCBI taxonomy): domain Eukaryota; kingdom Metazoa; phylum Chordata; class Aves; order Accipitriformes; family Accipitridae; genus Haliaeetus; species Haliaeetus albicilla. Next base: position 55,560,282 of record NC_091484.1, on the reverse strand, counting down.
GACTGTGTGCACTTGTCCTAGCATAACCTCGAACGCACGCTACCAAGTCAGTGAAGAAAGCCTTTGCCGTCCCCGTTGCTTTCTTGATCCAGGGAAAGGGAGGCCAAAGCTCAGGAGCGGAGCTGATAGGTAGCTAGGGAACCTTCAAATCTTTTCTCTTGGAGGAAGGATTAAAGCCGTAGGCTGCGTGCGAATACTGTGGGTACTGTGGACCCAGAGACCCACGGCAGGCTGCTGTGTTAGTTATTTGCTTTCCCAGGATGACGGGCTTTCCCTCCACCCAGAGATGTTCCTTCTCATTTTCTAACAGTATAACTGGCCACTGTCAGGGAGTAGCCAAAGCTGCCTCCTTCCCCTCCCCTCCCAGGAGCCAGGGCTTCATGTGCTGTGCTCGTGACCTTCTCTCATCTTGCCCAGAAGAGATCTGTGGTGGGGAGGGAGAAGAGATGTGTAGGTGGCAGGAAATCTCAAGTGACAGCAGTGCAGAGGGGTAGGTTTGATTTCTGGCATTTGGGCTAAAGAATTCCTCTGTGCATCGTTTCAGAGAAGAAGATGTAGGAGAGACTGCGGTCTAGTGCCGTTGCAGATGCTTCTTGCTTCTCATCTCTGTTTGGTTTCCATTGTGTACCTCAGTCTAATTTGCTTCATAGATCCGATGGTTTTATTGAGGTATCAGGTGAATCTAAATAAATAATTGCCATTGTGAGAGTTGATGCAGAAAAAATACCTTATGGACAGAAATTGGATTTGATATATTTGATACAGGTTTGCGATCTGGAGACAGCACTTTGCAAAAGCTGTGACGTTCAGTTTTGTTCAACTAAGGCTTTAACTTCCCTCTCCTAATAGTAAATACAAAGTAGAATCACACACTGAATTTTTGGCCATGTCAGTCTTCACTGATTACTTTTTAACAGTTGAAATTAAAATTTCTTAAATATACCAGCCTTTTCAGCTATTACTAAAGTAGATGCTGTAACTTAAGCCCTTCCCACCAAGAAGCACTGTGCAGGATTATTGACTGATGAGGAAATTTTTTAAAAATATTTTTGTTTTTTAAACCATTAAGGAGCTGGAGAGTGGTGTGACTCACTAGATGGGTCCCCTGTTAAACACATCTCAGATTATTTAAGGTTCAATCCAGTTTCCCATTGTTACAAGATAGTTACATTGAGCCTTTAAAAAGGGAGAAAGCATCTTAATTATCCATTAAGGGCAATAAAGGAAGTTGGTTATGACACTATTAAAACAACTGTAATGAAAAATCTGTTTCAGTGTTTTGTACTTAAGAACATCATGGGATTTAGATGTCATCTGTACTGCAGCTAGCTCAATGCTGACTGTGGTCTTGCATTATTTCCATAATCATAATTTTTTTCATTGTCTTGTATTCCCCACCTAAGTGTCAACCAGGCTGTTATGTGATTATTGCACAAAAAACATGGAGAACTGTGATCTGCTGTCTGTACAAGAGAGATCCATCCATCCAAATGAATCTGTAAATGCATTTAAAATCTGGGCAGCAACGACAAAGGTTTTTTTTTAACTGAAAAAAAGCCTTATTCAGTCACATGACCATGTTCTCCTATCAGTTTTCTATTGAGAACATTTTCTCTTCCTACACATCTTGCTTCTTTTGTAGCCCTAGCCTTTTGACTACTGTGGCTACAAGCCCCTGTATTTAAAATATTGAACTTTAAAACTTTACTATTCTGAAGCTTCTTTGCTTGTTTCTGATACAGCTGTTACGGGGGAAAACAATGACTATGGTCATGGTGAAGTTTTCAAATATAGCCATCCTGGTTGATGCCATAGTACCATCCATCTTTGCTTTTGTGGTCTGATTATGGTTTTGTTTAGTGTTTCCTTAATTAAGAGAACATACTATATTATATAGTGAGAAAATTATGCCAAATTTTAAAATAATTTTAATTTCATTAATGTGTTAATAGTTATGCAGATTTATTTTACACCCGAAATAATCAGCTGTGTGGAAATGAAAGGATAACTGGAAAACAGCATGGGATAAAGAAGAAATAATTAATCATAAGTCAGAACAAAAATATTGATATGCAGAGAAAAAGACAAACATGAACAGGGACTGTCAGTTCATTAAGAGAAATGTGCCATTTAACGTGATATGAAATAATTGAGATAGCATTTTAAAGAGGTGATGGTACTGTAACTTACAACATCATTTGTTTTGCCCCAGACAGTTTAAAACCTTACCTTACTGCAATACAGTCACTTTTTATCTAGGTAATTTTAAATAATTTATGCAGGGTTTTTTCATTCCTTCTGAAGGACACAGGGCTGGATATGTTAATATATTTATAGATGCACAATTCATACTGATGTAAATGAAAATCACACTTGCAGGTCTACTTGCATTAAGATGAGAATTTCCCCTGCAGCAATTGGCCTTCAAGATAGCCAGAAGAGGTCAGGCAGTGCTTGTCTCAGTAATACTTAAACACTTCTCCAGTGGTTTACATTTCCAAAGAGCTGTACAAATATTAACTCCACATAGCTACCCTTATATATGTTACAAATAATCAAACCATGAGAGGTCAAGCAAAATGTTGAAAGACACAAAGGTACCAATATTAAAGTAGCAGATCAGGAATCAGCGGCTTTTTATCTGGGTGATGTGGGAACATTAACAACCATTTTGCATAGGGAGGACATGCTGCTGCATGACTTTCATGTTACGTGGTAGGGAGAGTGGCTGGTTAGAGCTTCACCTTGGTAAAGGTGCCCAAGATCTCCTCCAAGGTCATTTCAGCTTTTCACACCTTTAGCTTTTATGGCTTATAATATGTCAGATATTATAGCAATTTTTTTCTGTGGTCATTGGAAATAAGGGAGAAGGAGATTTTCAGATGTCAGTTCTTTTATTGCCACCCACAGCCATGAACATACTCATATTCTTCTTATTGCAGCAATTTTTAAGTCACTCAGACATCGAATTTTTCAGTTATATTTGCTCTTGTGGCTATTATTTGCTTTTAAGGATATTGCGTTGCAGTGGCCTTTAAGTTAGATATTAACTGCAGTGTGTTGATTTGATTGTAAAAGCAGATACTGAGTACGAGGCACTAGAAGGGAAAAACTTTTTATGTCAGTACTGTCATTACTGATGTTAAGTTATGGACTCTTCAAGAAGGCTGGAAATTTGATTCAGCTTTGAACTGTCATGTAGATCTTAGGAAAAAAACTAAATTAAAAAAAAAAGGAATAAGAAAAAAAGGCAGTGGCTCACTGAAATGTACTTTATAAACACAAATGCCTAATGTTAGCTTCTTGAAACTTTGGCAATTCTTTGTCCATTCTATCTTATGGTGCTCAGGATGTGATGCTAAATGAGATGTGCTCACCTGTACTTAAAATTTGCTCATACACGCGAAGTTGAAATAGTTTAAATAAAACATGAAATGTTTCAAAGGTACTAATAATATGACAGTAGTATTTTGTCTGTGGTCAAAATACTATCAGGGATCCTTTGCTTGCAATCTGCAAGTAGCTTTTATCAAGCATTGCATGGAGAAGTACATCTATAGTCCTTAAGTTAAATGAAAGAATAGATAAAAGAATGGCTTGGTTTCAGTGCTAACGAAGTTTCACTTATTTTATTCAGTTACGATACAGGATTCAGCAATTCTGCTGACTTGGTAGGCTTACATCTGTACATAATAGACTAGATTTGGTTGTGTAGCTCCAGTTTTGCTGTCCTGGCAGTGGCATTTTAGTGTTTCAATGTCACTGTAGAAAAAGATGCTGCATGAGGAACATTTGCTTTTTAACTACATATTTCCAGAATCATACTGTTAAGGCACAGCCTTAATGCTCTTCTAACGTAACTTTTTTTAAAATGAAATTGTCTGTTTTCATTTCTTCTTTTTCTGTGACAGAATTGTATTAAGAACTGATTAGGTGGCTCTGCAGGAATACAGATGCCTAATTACTGATGCAAAGTCAAATAATCGTTTAGACCTAAGCATATTGGAATGTCTCTCACATAAAACTTTTCTTCTAAGATTTGTGATTCAGCTAATTTAAGATGACATATACAATAAATGAGTTTTGAGGAGCGATTCAATTGAACAGGTGAATCTGAGACTCCAGAGGTTCCTGTTGTAAGACGTTGCTTCATAATATTGCTTTACAGAAGCAACAGTATTTACACAGGTCTTCTTAACGGTTTCATGCTTGAAAGAAAAGTGAAAATAATTTTAAAATTTAGTGAAATCTTTCAGTCTCCTATAGTTACTTTGTTCTTTGTTGTATTTCAAAAAGCTTTGAAATAATTGAGGATTTTGGGGTTTTTTAGTTTTGTTAGTTTTGCACCAATGCCTGTACCATACTGTACTGATGTTTTGAAATCATTTTTCTCTGACTTAAGCCAGAGCAGGCAGGTGTGTTTTTTAGATGCTGTGGGCGTTCCTTAGTATGTGAACGTATGTACTAATGTGATAGCACGTGCAAAACGTGCTGGAGTTCTTTGGCCCAACAGCCAAGACAGTGTTTTACCTGCTATAAAGATACATAAGCTGCAGAGTATAACGTATTGTAGCAATGAGAAAAATCAGCTGAGTATTTGTCCTATCTGTAAATAGTCTGGCTCAAGTACTGGAAGCAGCTTGGATTAAACTCCATGATCACTAGAGAACCATTTGTGCCAGGCAGGGCAGCCATGGTTCAAAAGACGAGGCAGGATAATGGAACAAATGCAGCTGCATCCTGCAGCATAGAAATGTATGCTTGGGTGGCACCTTAGCTGGAAAAGCAGGTACATCAAACGTAATTGCGTTGGCTGTGCAGTACCAGGGGCCAGAAGTTGGTGGCTGGTAGTTGCAAAGTTGTGCTGTTTATACATAACTCAGACTTTGTACTGTAAGAATTGATGGTTTCAATACACATGTGGTGACAGTTTTTCAAATTCACAAATTCCACTCCTGCAGGGTAATGTCAAATGGCAGTGTTGTTTGATTTATAAATAAAATAGTTGTTAGATCTGCTTTTCAAAAATACTGTTTGTTTGTAGATGTTAATGTTGTTCAAATACTTGTTTCTCCATGTAGCCCTGTTCTTGTTAAATTAACTATCCTAGACCAGTGCCTGGGATCTGATCTGTTTGTAACTAAATTTGCAGGTACTTGATTAGGCTTTTAGTAGTTGACCATGAGTTGAAGTATTCTCTTCATCAAAGTTCTCTAGATATTTTACCTCTAGATGGGAAATGACGGATCAGTAAAATTGTAGTATCCCACTGGAATGAATCACTCCATAGAGTAACATACTAGTGGTCATGCAGCTATCATTGCCTTTCATCAGTGTTCGGCACTCCACAGATTAACTGCACTGAGTTGTGGACCCCATTAATAGATGGAGAGAGCGATATGTGTTTGCTGTGGCATCACCTTGTCACTGCCAGTGTTGTATGGTCAGTTAAGAAACAAAATTACCTGAGTGTAAACAACTGGGATTAGATGTTTGAATATAAAACTCTTGGTGAAACTTAGCTTTTGTGTTTCTGTTTGCGTGACTGTGAATTACTACAGTAGCACCAAATTGTGCTTATTTAACAGTTCTTCAGCTGTCATATTTAATAGAACATTAAATTAGAAGGATTTAAAGGGTACTGCTGCCCTGTATATGAGGGGCTTGCGTCTGGTATGTATTCAGTCCTCTTAGCACCTGAATGAAGGGGGAGGCAGTTTGTCTACATGATGGTTTTCTGAAAAAGATAAGTCTTCCACAGCACAGAGCAAGCATATTTATTTCTTTGCCGGTATGTTATATTTATCCTGTCTCATGCAGTATGTCAAGTACCTACTGCACTTTTATCAAGCGCTAAGTTACTAAGGTACCAGTCGATAAGGGTTGGTTCATTTTTACTTGAACCCCAGATGGAGTCATCTGAAAATGGCTCTTGCAGTCCTGCTTTTAGTTGTTCAGATAAGCATCACAGTGAATTGTTGACTTCATACACAATAGCCTGCAGTAAGTTGTTAACTTCTGTGGTTGGTGCTTGATGGACTATTACACTTCACCAAATTGGACATCCATAGCTCTCAGTTTGTCTTCATACAACACTTTTCCCCTGGATCACTTTATTTTTTCTTTTTTGAATTCCTTTGATATTGTTAGGGGAAAATCCTAATGACAGTGAAACATTTATACCTCAAAACTGTAGGAAAGTGGTCTGTTACCTTTCTTGTCTTGAGCAAGTTCATTGCTCATATGTCTTAGAAGTCCACATATAATTTTTTTATTATTCTCTTCTAAACTCAAATCATTGTCTACTATTGGGCTTATTAATTCATAGCTGCTTCCCAGTTTTCTCTCTTTTTCTCAGGGAACATGAAAATATCCTCACATGCATTACCTCTCATTTTCAGTGAAAGATTATTTTCTGCCTGTTTGTCCTTTCTAGAATGTCCTCCCTGCGCTCTGCAGATCTCCGCAATTTAAAACCATCTGTTAGCCGTTGTTAACTCTTTGCTTCAAACCTAATAACTTCACTGTGGAATGAGTAATTCTGACATTTTCACTTACAGCCTTATTAGCAAAGTGGCGTGTTCATTCTGGGATGTTGTTAAGAGTAGAGGGCAACATCTTTGTACAGGTTTTTTTGTGAGACAATAAACTGAGGATCATTAAGTAAAAATCCAGAATCTGGAAAGCAAGATTTAAATCAGTCAACTGTTAGGGTATTGTGGGCATGTATACCATATCCATAATGAATCCAGGTCTTTTCAGTAATGCAGAAGTTATCTTTGAGGTGAAATTGTTATCTGTCCTTGAGTTCTGTTAGCTTTTGCACCTGTGTGTGTTTCCAGTGTTGATGCAGATTGTTTCTTTTTTTTTCCTGCCCACACTGTTATTTTTCTGCTTCCAGGCTAGCAGAGGCAGTTTGAACATATTCGTGCTGACCCAGAAGGCCATGGGAATAGATATATTTTCCTGGAGTCAAAAATGGAATGTATATTTCTTTTGCATTTCCATACCACTTTTTGATTGGAACCAAATTTTTAGTGTGTTTCTTTCTGCTAATAGACAATGAATTAATTTGGCAGTCATTGTACATGTTCAGCATCAGTGGGCTTTTTCAAAATGCGTCAGAAATTTTTTATAAGGATTTTAAAGCAGGGAAATAAACAGCTTTATAACTAGGATGACTTTCAGTCAAATTAATCAAAGGAGTCTTTTAATATACAACCAACAGCTGAGCTCATTCCTGTATCCCACTTTTCCACTGCCTTATGATCCTTTGGGTGGCTCAGGAGGCAGAGGAAAGAGGTGATGACGAAAGAGATGATGCTGGATTTGAAAAAAGAAAAATATTTTTCATGAGGGCTAGAGTCATTCTTCTGGTAGCAGAAAAAATAGTTCTGCGTCTCCCCATTCTGTAACTTGTGTTTGTCAAATTGACAGTTGAGTCCCATTCACAGACCAGAATAATTATTGTCTGTGTTACTGTAAGTGATTGTCTGAAGACATACATGAGAAAAGATTTGCAGGGAGAAATAATCTTTTGTTAGAACAACTGATACAGCTGCAAAAACCAGACAGGCTGAGAGGCACACATGCCTTTTGCCTTACTTATTGCTCTCTGTCTCTTGAAGACTGACTCCTGCACTCCAGTTTGGAAGACCAGTCATTGCTCAAGTGCGTTTTGGGAATGTTAATCGGGGAACCTAATTAGGCTCTCCCTGATAGTGGGTAACTTTTATAAATGAACAGCATTACAGTAATCTAGTGGCTGTATTAGGACTCAGGCATAGGACATTGTAGGTAATTCATCTTATTTGAAAGGAATTTAACTCGGATGCCCTGGTAAAGCTGCATCTTAGAGACAGACCCGTTCAGGTAAGCAGCAGAGGGAACTAAAGCCTGCAGGATGCTTTTGATTGCCGAGAACTGACTTCTGGGTTAGAGAGCTGACTGCTTCATTGAAGCAGTGTAGGTGTTTCCATCCATTTTACTTCTGTTTTGTTGTCATTCAGGTATTCACTGAATAAATATGCTTCTGTTGGAAAACAAGTGAGTAAATAGGTTAAGTGAAGTTGACAGTTCATTATCTACAATAGAATACATTAACAATATTTTAATATTGTTACTGCATCATAGTTATGGTTTTATAAGCCTTTTACCTCAAACTCTAGGTAATTGTTAAAATAAACAAAACAGGAGGCTAAAAAAGGAAGTACAAAAATAATCTGAATCAAGGAAAAACAGCAAAAAAACCTTTATTTTTTTTGCAATATGCCTTGCTAGAGCCCTTTTTAATATATCTCAAAATAGTAAAGAGCTCAAGATTTAAGGTATAAGCGAAAAGGAAACCATGCACATGGTTGGCAAGCCCTTGTTTTTGCAGACATGACTGGTTTCCTCATTTGCAGAATCATATTTGCTGTGAACAAAGGCTTCCTGATTGTTGTGTGAACTTCACTAGAAAGCTATCCTGCAGCTAAAGAGATATCAAATATTAATATTTGTGCTCACGTAGCCAAAGGTATGTGTACTGAATAAGTCTTGAGTCTGGATATAGCTACGGCCTCTTGTAAAAGCCAAATACAATTTAGAAATTACAGTGATACATCAGTGCAATGTGTTTTGTCAATAACTGATGCGAGGTAAAATCAGATACAACCTCTGAGTCTGAGATAAAAGATAAGTCAGACAAAGCAGAGAAAATTGTATCTACCAAGGAAGGAAATATCCTCTTACTTTTTTTTGTTGTTGTTTTTTTTAAATTCAGAGTAGGAGGCATCAGGTTTTGTGTGTTAAAGGCATATACATACATAAGGCATAGATCATTCACTCTGTGTTTTAAATACAGGACATTGCAGGGTATCCTGAGCTGTTGTTTAGTGATTGAGTTAAAAGAAAGTTGTGGTTTGCATCAAGTACAGGTAGATGCTGTTGTGCAAGCCTTGCAGTATGTAATGCATCAGAACAGTTTCTTCTTTCAGTTTGGATAAATAATGGCCATAGAAGTAAGTGTCTGGAGAACATTAAACAGTGTTTGTTCTTCCCATAATTACACACAAGTTCCCCAGTGAGTCTGATGTGACTTGACTTTTAATAACTGGGCCTTATGCTTGGCTTCCCTCTCTCAAAAGAAGGCTGCAACTGCAGGACACATGTTGACCTTTTATCTTTCAGAAGACACAGGAACTGGAGGGGAGTTCACTGCTTGTCAGGAGGTCCTCCCTCTACCTTCCCAGGCAAAAAAGTGCTCAAGCAGCAATATGTAAATATTGGGTACTCACCTGGTGATCTCTCGATTTACCTTTTGGCTTTATGCACACTGCCCATTAAGGTTTGAAGTTTTGATGATCCCCCATAAGCTCTGTCTTTTTAAAACGAGATTGTCGCTCTTCCTGTAGTGTAACCATGGAAACAGACAGGGAACCCTTAAAGAAAGTGATCGAACACGCTGTGCTAATTAATCCTACCCTTCAGTTTTCTTTCAGTTGAAGGATGTGGTTAAATAAATTTTGCATGAGTAAGCATATTTGGATGTGCAAAAGGATATAAAATATGTAGCAAATTTTCTTGCAGAAGGATATCTGAAAAAAAACCAAAACCCAACCTGGTAACTGTCATCTATTTGCATCTGGAGCACCAAGACAAGAAATGCAGTATCTTTTTAGTGTTCCACGTATATATTTTGACAGCATTCTTTTTAAACTGTAAATATATCTGAAAGATGAGGATATTTTTTCATGCTGTAAGTGTGATAAGAGACGTTTGCATTAATTTTGAGTCTTCAAGTGAAAGTGTTCATAATTGCAACTGCCTTCTTTGTGCAGAGTGTTATTCAGAAAAAGCAAACTTTGCTCCCTCCCTGAGAGAAAGCAGGTCCTCCAAGGCATTAGTGTAATTCAGGTCATTTCAGTTCTGCACAGGGGGAGTGATTGACTGAACAGCAGGACTGTGCCAAATTTTCCTCTGCCAAATTTTAGCCTGTGTGAGTATTTGTCTTGGTTGTTCCCTCCTGCTTTGCATTGGGCCATTTAGTTTCCAAAGCAGTGTATGTGCCCAACTAGGAAAACAACTGGCCACAACTTAAAACATATGGCCTGTACCGCTGTCTGATGCCAATGTATGGCCTTAACTTGCTTGTACAAATTAAAGTTTTGTTTATAACTTTCTCCATTTCAGTAATGATCCTCTTATAACTGAGAAACCAGATGTAGCAGTTAACCTTAAATGAGGCTTACATGGTGTTTTGGGAGTGAAGAGCAGATTAAAGAAAAACATTTAGTTGTCCAACAGGCTGGCATTAGCCCAGAAGGGCCATCCTTTGAAAATTGAATGGATTTTAGTTACCCTGGAACAAATTAGAGGTGGAGGAGATCTCGAAGCAGTGGGCTGAGGAAACAGGATGGGTGGCAGTCCCAGCAGGATGGGAGGACTGGTTCCATGCTGAATGGTCACACAGGAGGAGGAAAGGTGTGCTTGGGCTGACTATAGCACTAGCAAAGTTCCATCCTGGCCAGTAAAGTGGCAGAAACTGGCAGGCAAGCATGGATATTGTATTATTCGCAGTATGATTTCTGGTAGGGCAAGTTGAATACTCATTCCTCCCTACATGGGAGATTTCTTGAATGTATGGATCAAAGACTTTGTGTTGTGGAAACCTGAGTTTATTCTTCACCCCACAAGCTCTAAAGTTTTTTGACAGTTTTCCCCAAATCACATGATGTTGCTGGCTTCTTAGAAATGCCTTTTCCTTGTCTGCCTACGCCTTTTGTCTTAGCAAAGCTAGCTAGAAGATTAGAGAGGAAGTTGTTTGCAGCCAAATTCAGTCTTCCTCAGGCAAGACTAAAAGGTGGCTCAGACACACAAAGAAGGATGGAGGCATTCACCATCCAGGCTTCTCAAACACTTTCATAATTTTTATTTAGCTTAATAATAGTAGGTCCATATCCACAAGTTCAGGGACTACTGTTTCAGTTTAGTCACGTGGGATGTAGGTGCTCAGACTAGAAATAAGAACTGTTCACCAGTTAGAGCACTGGGTGGTTTCTGATATCATAGAAGCAAAAACATTACTCTGGAGGCGGAGGCACTGCACGGCGTGTGATGTGACCTCTCCTCTGGCCTCTTCCAGGGCTGTATGTGACCAACCCTGAGTTGTCCATGTAAGCCAAGTTATTCATCAAGCTGGTGGCCAGGTGCACAAACGTAAAAGAGATGGAGGTCTGAAAACTTGAAAAAAATTGGTTATTCATTTTTGAAATGTAATTTTTTTAGAAGAAGTTCTGGCATACAAGTCAAATTATTCCCCTACACTGGTCTAATTGCTGTAATCAGCTGATAATGCAATCTACTGGCAAGATTTGCCATCATTACTATGGAGATATATTCACTGAGATTAACTGTTCTTAAATAGCTTCTCCAGTGTATTAAGAATAAAGGTGCAGAGGACTCTCATCTGCACTCTTATGTGAATTCTCATGTTGCATATTTCTTTCTGAATGTATGACTTTGCTTTTTGGTTTTTGTAAGGTATAAGACATGACCTTCTGTTTTAGTAATCTCATTTGTTTTGTGAAAGGGAAATCAGTAATTCTTTGTTTAGGAAGACACAAAAACCCCAGTAGCACATTCTTCTGATTTCTGTTACTTGTGCATGTCCAGGTTTCTTGGCAAGGGAGTGGATGGTCTCAAAGCAGTACCTAGGAGCAGACTATTTGAAAAAGGTGTTTGCAGGCCCGTGATGGGAAGTGACCATGGGCCTGAAAATCTTTTTCCATTTCCTGGAGGAGAGAGGCTTCTGTAGGAGAACTGTTAGAAAAGTACACTCTTCTGCTGTTTTTTAGCATGAGGGTCTCTCCTAAAATCTTTCCAATTTTACATGAGATAGAGTATGGCTATGTAGTAATGTGAATCATTTTAAATGACTGACAAGCTTAAAAGACAATTACTGTAAATAGTATATCTTTAGTAGGCCACAGATTTAATTTAAATGATTTCTGCTTCTGAGATTGGTGCACTGCCAATATACATTTGTTGAGAGAGAAGAATTTTGGACATACTGTTTTCTGATGTATTACTGTAATATTAATATTTATTTGAACGGCAATGTGTAAGAGTTTCCACTACTTTCAAATATAAACTTGAATAAGCAGGCTAGGGTTTGCAGTGTAAACTGTGGAATGTTTCCTTAGGCTCCCCTAAAAAAACCAAATTTCATCTGTGGCACTATTTGTCTGGGAGTTTCCTTTTCATTTCCTTTTTCTGAGTAACATTGATATGAAAGACTATTGATGCCTAAGGATGAGCAGTTAATGGAAATGAAAATCTTTGTTTATTTGTCTTTCATTTAGGTATACCACAACGTATCTTTGCATTTCTCCTGGGCCTGTGATTGTCATTATGAAAAACATATTTTATTATTCCTTCATAATATTCACAGCTCTGTTCAGCCAGGTATTAAATGATACATGCTACCATGTTCTTTCATTAAGAAACTTATTCCAATACTAGAAGAAAAAACACTTGCAACATGCCGTCATGTTATGTGATGTGTGCTCATATATCCTTTTAGGATCATAACTATACAGCAAACTATTTCTTTGGTTTGTTTGCATTAATTTGTTTGTATTTGCCCCACAGGTCTTGCACGAGCTAAATCAGTTCCCAGCCATACATATTCCAATGAAGTCGTAACCCTATGGTACAGGCCTCCAGATGTCCTTCTGGGATCAACAGAATATTCCACATGCCTTGACATGTGGTAAGTATAGAACCCTTACACAAGATTCTATGTAGGTGCTTTAGCTTTGATTTTTTTTTTTTTAGATGTGTAAAACAAATATGTAGTGAGATCAATGGTACAGGTTAAAAAACTTGTGTGTAGTAATCTGTGTGGTTCACTCAGTATCTCCCTAAAGGGATCCCCTTCTGCCACCCCACCGGTTGGCAGCTGGTACCTGCTGTTGACACACCACTAGAAGAGCTATTGGTGCTTTGCAAGAGACTGAGTTGTTGCTTGACTTTTGTAGTTTTAATGTGGTACTTTGATATGATATGATACTTGTTTTGCAGAAGATAGACTTTCACCATTGTGGTGGGTTGACCCTGGCTGGGTGCCAGGTGCCCACCAAAGCCGCTCTATCACTCCCCCTTCTCAGCTGGACAGGGGGGGAGAAAATATAACAAAAGGCTCATGGATCAAGATAAGGACAGTTTAATAAAGTGAAAGCAAAGGTCGCGCATGACAGCCAAGAAAAACAAATGATGTTATTCTCTACTTCCCATCAGCAGGCGATGTCTAGCCACTTCCTGGGAAGCAGGGCTTCAGTATGCGTAGTGGTTGCTCCGGAAGACAAAAATGCCCCTCTTCTGTCTCCCTTTACTTAGCTTTTATATCTGAGCTGACGTCATATGGTATGGAATATCTGTTTGGTTAGTTTAGGTCAGCTGTCCTGGTTATATCCCCTCCCAAGATCTTGCCCTGCCCCAGCCTGCCATTGAGGGGGGAGGCAAAAATGTTGGAGAGACAGCCTTGATGCTGTGCCAGCACTGCTCAGCAGTAGCCAAAACACTGGTGTGTTATCAACACCTTTCTAGGTATTGATGCAGAGCACAGCGCTACGAGGGCTGCTATGGGGACTATTAACTCCATCTCAGCCAGACCCTATACAATCTCCACCCCTTATTCCATACCATTTGCGTAATGCTCAGGTCCCACATAATTTAATACAGATATCTTCTAACCATGCCATTGTATTTAATTCTTATTACTGAAATCCCTTCATACCAACACTGACAACTGAAACTACATACTTAAACCACTTTTATACCCAACATACAGATTTATACATTTTTATTAATGACTATCCTCTGTCCTTTAAGAGATGGATATTCCATGGGCTTCTTCCACTCCTCCAGATGTTCACACACAGGTTATGACTTGGGCCCCATCCGTTAAGATGAGTGGTCAGGACAGGAGAAGCAGTATGTTCGATCGCTGGGCACCAACACCGGCTTGGTTTGGGTCACCGATGCACTTGGCTGGCTCCTTGCGAAGTTCACTCCTCTGCAGTTCGGGTCATTCCTGCTACATTACTTCCTACAACATAGAACTCGCATCACAGATTATTTTTCCCCCAAGGTTAAATGTCCTTGAGGCACACAGTGGGTCTCCCCATCCTTCCACATTACCCACCAAGTACACCCAGGTCCTTGAGCAAAGACAATCCCATGAATGGGTTTGCCTTTTCCCATGGGAGGAGAAATCCACACTGCCTTCCCCAGCCACTTCCCCATGTGCACTACGGGGACCTTATCTCCTCCCACAGTATGTGGGGGTTTTGTTTGGGCAGGACCAGGACTGTAGTGGGTTGACACCAGATGCCCACCAAAGTTGTTCTCTCACTCCCCCTCCTCAGCTGGGCAGGGAAGAGAAAATATAACAAAGAGCTTGTGGGTCAAGATAAGGACAGGAGAGATCACTCACCAATTACTGTCATGGGCAAAACAGACTCAGCTTGGGGAAAATTAACTCAATTTATTACAAATCAACGAGGGCAGGGTAATGAGAAATAAAACCAAATCTCAGAACACCTTCCCTCCACCCCTCCCTTCTTGCCGGGCACAACTTCACTCCCGGATTCTCTACCAACCCCCCCAGCGGCACAGGGGGACGGGGAATGGGGTTTACAGTCAGTTCACACGTTATTTTCTGCTGCTTCATCCTCCTCAGGGGGAAGACTCATCACACTCTTGCTCTGCTCCAGCGTGGGGTCCCTCCCATGGGAGACAGTCCTCCATGCACTTCTCCAACGTGGGTCCTTCCCACGGGCTGCAGTTCTTCATGAACTGCTCCAGCATGGGTCCTTTCTACGGCATGTAGTCCTTCAGGAGCATGCTGCTCCAGTGTGGGTCCCCCACGGGGTCACAAGTCCTGCCAGAAAACCTGCTCCGTGGGCTCCTCTCTCCACAGATCCGCAGGTCCTGCCAGGATCCTGCTCCACCGCGGGGTTCCCACGGGGTCACAGCCTCCTTCGGGCACCCACCTGGTCTGGCGTGGGGTCCTCCCCGGGCTGCAGGTGGATATCTGCTCCACCGTGGACCTCCATGGGCTGCAGGGGGACAACCTGCCTCACCATGGTCTTCCCCACGGGCTGCAGGGGAATCTCTGCTCTGGCACCTGGAGCATCTCCTCCCCCTCCTTCTTCACTGACCTTGGTGTCAGCAGGGTTGTTTCTCTTACATGTTCTCACTCCTCTCTCCGGCTGCCGTTTTCCATCTGTCCCAACTTTTTTTCCTTCTTAAAAATATTATCACAGAGGTGTTACCACTATGGCTGATTGGCTCAGCCTTGGCCGGCGGCGGGTACGTCTTAGAGCCGGCTGGTATAGGCTCTCTCTTGAACACAGGGGAAGCTTCCAGCAGCTTCTTACAGAAGCCACCCCTGTAACTCCCCCACTACCAAAACCTTGCCACACAAAGCCAATACAACCATGCCCAGCTGTAGCAGAGACAAAACTGGGATTCTCTGGATGTGAGAATACAGCCTTAGTTCTTAATCTACTTTACTTGTTAGCAGTAGATCAATGTGTGACACATCACTGAATAGTTTTCCTTCAAACCTACAGATTTTATTTAGACCTGCAGGTTTGAAAGGGCAGTTTGATGCGTACAATATATGGCACCTTGCTTGCTCCTTTTTGATGTCATTTAGTCCTGTGTTGAACAAAGCTGATGGTTGTTTTTTTGACTGTTAGAAACCAAGGTGGAGGTTCTTCGTTTATCCTGTAGGTTTTGAGGTCACAGGATCTCTGTAATCTGTACAAATTCTGTAATTGGTAAGAGCTTCAACTGTGTTAGCAGAAGCAATGCATGCTGATTCAAGAAACCGAAATGTGAAAAAAAGATTTTCTTCCCTTACGTAGAAAGTCTCATGCTCTGGAAGATGTTAATTTTTTCTGAATGTCTATTTTGACTTTTTAAATCTATACAACTCGTTTCATTTGAGGAAAAAAATACACTGAACAAGTTTCAGAAAAATAGAATTATTTTTTTGTAGTTTGCTGAAATATCTTTCTTTAACACAGACAACCTAAATTTAGAATTACGTTAAAATCTAGAGGTAACTGTAAGATAAGGTTAAAAGGACCTTATGTTTTCATACGGTGGGTGAATAATATTTGTCAAGGTAATCTGGCAGCGTAGTGCTGAAACTGATGACCTAGCAGGAATATTTTTTTGCTGAGGAAGGAATCTAAGCATGACTAGGTTGTATTTAGTCCTGTAGCTGAGATCAGAGAATGTGGGATGAAAAGCTGTGTTTTCCTGAAAATCTCATCTAATTTTTCCCTGTGGTACTGGTAGGTCTTGACTCCTGGGGCCAGGAGTTAGAAGCTGCAGGATTCTTTCATTTGAAGGTGTTATAGAGTATAAATACTGGAATATTTAATACTGAAGAGAGTGTTTAATATAACTGGGCCTCTGGCTGCTCTAGTTCCTTGACCTGTAAGGGTAGGTAAACCAAGAGGCAGGAAAGGGTAGGTGAGCAAACTTCTCCAAATGTGAACATTGTGATAGTGCAGCTGCACCAGAGAGCCAAAGGCAATACCTTCTATATTAGCTGTCTGGTTTTCTTCTAACCATTCTTCACCTTACAGATCTAAAATAATTTCCCCCCGCATCTCAGCTTCTCGTCTATCCTAAAACTGTCCTCTTTTCCCAAAGATCAGGTTCAACATGGGGTCTTCACAATCTGTATGCAATCTCTGCATCCCATCTGCTCCTGATGTTTTGCAATCACCTCTTTTCCAAGATACACCTCTGACACTCTCAGCAAGAAGCTCGACTTGCTTGGAGTGAGGCGGGACAACTGCATCAAAGGATGGAAATAGCTGGGAGACATTAGGAGTTCTTTCTGCTCATCTTATAGTTCATCCTACATGTGTTCAGTTCTTGAGAGTCTCACATCTTTGTGTACGTTGTGTACATGCATGTCTCAATTTGTGAAGTACAAAGAGAATGAAAGAATACAGGGAAATGGCTGAAGAAAATTTTTAAATGCTTTAATAGAGCAAACTGCTCAAAAAGTCCTCTAAAATGGTTTTTTTTTTTTAGTCAAAAGAGACATTGGAATTTTTTTTTTAACATTTACCAATTAAAAAAATTATTGCACTTTGAAATTAAAGTGGGGTCTTTTTTTTTTTTACACTGAACAAAAGATTTAAAAACATTTTTGATTCTCACTGAAACTTTTTCCACAAAGAAAAATGGTTCACTCAAAAGTTCAATAGCTTGTCAAAAGTAGATCTTTTAACATTCCTCCCAATAATGATTTTAGTAAAAGAGCTATTAAAAAGTCCAGGCAAACTATGTGGTGTTACTGTGATAGAGATCAAATTAAGCCATGCAGCTAATAGAAGCATTTTAAGCATACTATAAATACAGACTGAGCAATTATTTCATAATTATATGTTTATATTAAAATTACATGGACAACAGGGAAGATCAAGGAATGACTCAAAATGCCACTTCAGCAATCCAGGTCATTATTTTGTGTCCTGACAAAAATGATGCAAGAGTATTGGGGAAGAACACAATAATTACATCTTCAATGATATCAATAAATGATGTCTTTTTGCACAGAGCATTTCATATAGGTCTAAAAAAGACCCAGGTGCTCAGGGATAGAGGTGGTGAGTTCTGTTTCACATGAAAAAAGATGTTATACTGCTCTCGTGCTAGATTTGTACCCCTTACAAAATTTTTGCTGCCCTGTACAAACTGGAGAACTACAAAAAGCTTAGAAAAAAGCCCTAGTAATACAGTTTCTTTCACATGGCAGGAATTTATGTAGAGGCTTAGCTACTGCCACATCAGGAATCAGATTAGAGTAAATGTATATTGTGTGTGACAGAAGAGCTTTAAGTTTTTACTTTTATGCTTTGCTGGGTTATCTGAGACAGCGCTTCCAGTTTGATTGCGAGAGATATAGTTGCAAGTTAAGGTCACTTACACTTATTTGGCACATCTAACAGTGAGCTCTGCTGGAGCACAGGCAGGCTTGGGGCTTTATTTATACAACGATTGTACATAGCTGGGCCGTAATTACATTAAAACCACTTCGTGGTTTCCCAGAGTGGGAGGAAGGGAGATGGGGAGAAACCCACCTACCATCAGATTCCAAGATAATTTGGTAATTTATTATCAAAAGTGTGGTTGTAGCATTAGCATTTTTATGCAAATACTGGCATTATGTCATTATGGCAGATAGAGTGTGCACTCCTGTGTCCTTACTGATGATCTACATGATGACAAAACTAGGCAGCCACTTCACTAAATATTTAAATAATGTTGAGGTAGAAAGCACAGCTGTTTCTTCCATTTAGGAAAAAAAAAAAAAGACACAGGTGCTTTGCTATAGCCATGATAAATGACATTCCGTTCCTTGGGAACCACCATGAAAAGTGGGGCTCCTACTGAGTAGAAGACCAGCTGCATGAAAAAAGAGTCCAAATATTAACCACTGGACAGTGGCTGGGAAGCAGGTGGCAGAGGCTGCGGGCTATTTTTACACTTCATTTGCCAGTGTAGGGCATTAGGATAGTAACTAAAAGCTAATGATCCACATGCAATGTTACATTCTCCTGCATTCTTTTTTAAATAGCCACTGGCAATAAAATAATATTAATGAAGACGTAAATGCATTAGTGGTGTCAGGCTGGTGATGGAAATCAATGTGGTGGGCTTTGTGATTTACTGCTGACAGCATTTGATACAGCGGCATTGTGTGAATATATTATACTACCCATGACTGCATGAAAGAGTTGTGATAACCTTTGATATACCTTTTTTTTTCCCCCTCTTGATGAGGACTTACTAGTAGCTAGGAAAATGACTTTGCATTGCCTCTGGTGTAACTTGTCCTAATCCTTGAATTTTACAGTTCTTTGAAAGTCAATGCAAGGAAAATAAGCCTCAATACATAAAGGGTTTATGTATTACTAAAACCCATATATAAGTAATACAGAAACATAGGGAAAAAATCCCCAAATTAACCTATTCTATTTCTCCCTTACAGGGAGAATACAGTATTAGTAAATGAAGCAATTTAAACAGGTTATTAAATTCTTTTTGATTCTGGTAATGCATGTACTGCTACATCTGGGTTGCTTACATCAAGAAGTCACTAGGGATATTTTATTTTGAACTGCAGCTGGCTTTAAACTGTGTTTGCTAACAGCTGGCAATATTTTTCATATCCTGTTGTTTTGCTTTTAAAAAATACACTCTTAGTGACAGTTCAGGTGACCTAAGAAGTTATGGGCTGTGATATATTTTAAATTCACTTCTATTAACTAACAGCAGCTATGTTTAGTGCTGCAGAAGAAATCACTTAAAACTAGGCCAGTCAAATGTTACGAAATTGCTCATTAAATCACTGTTACTTAACTTTGTAACATCTGGATTGATATACATGATTTCAAATCTGATATTAATTTAGGGAACGCTCTTCATACAGAGTTTTTCTATCCTATTATTAGAAAAATAAATGCTATTTTTCAGGAACACACCACTTTCTGCACATAGCCTGCTCCAAGTGCAGATTTGAGTGCTTACTGTAATTCCACGCATGCTTTCATGAATATTTGACCAATGAAGATCTACGACAGTAATTAAGATATTTATTAAACAAAAATGGATCTTGTGTTAGACACAGGTGCACCAAATTATGTTTTTACACAGGGGCATTAGAAAAGCACCTTTATCCTGTATCTGCTGTAAACAATTTGCAGAGAGAGTAATCCAAGAGCAGGAGTCCCAGTGTGCCCTGAAAAAATACTGCTTGGGGCTTGAGAGAGAAAACAGTGCTGGGTAAATTAGTTCTTTTGCCCTTGATGTTCTTTATGATTATGACTTCCACTCCAAAGAAATGCTAATCTGTAGGATTAGGATACTAAGGTAAGGATATTGCAATAACTATCAAGGTATTATTAATAAAACTTCTCTCGTTGTCAATGAGTTCTTCAAAAGTTTTATCAGCTGAATTAGCTTTTATTGGAAGATTCTCATAGCATCAAATTCATAGAAACACCATGTGTGAGGAAACCATCTTGGTCTGTAGTTATTGGAAGGGCATTTCGGTTCCTGTCTAAAACCTACTTTTATCCGTTTGGAACATCAGATTTACTATCACTTTTCCACTGCTAGAAATACATTTCATATGTGTCAGGAAAGTACCTTATAAAGGTATCTGGATCCAGAAAATAAAACCAGGAATAATATGTTCAACAGGAAAATATCTCATGGCAAAATGTTGCTCAAATTTGAAGATTATTTTCTTGAGCTTTTTTTGCATTCTGGTTTTACAGAACAAGTGAGTAATAGAAAGATCTTGCAAAAAGGGATCATGTACATTTTAATCCTTCACAAATATAATATTAATATAGAAACTGAACATTGCTACAGAGAGTTGGGTCACAAAACAAATTTCTGGAGCTTTTATTTCTAGGTAGTTCAGTGGTGCAGGCAAGAACGTGAGCACTCTATTCAGTTGTAATTACAGTTGCTTCAAGACCGACTGTAAAGAAATATTTTGAACTATCATACTTTCAAGTAACTTATTTTTCATTCATTGCATCTGCTTTCTGCAGAAGTTTTAATGTTGTTCTTTGTCATCATGGAAGGGAATTTTTCCTTCACTCATTTACTTCTCATGTGAGAACTGTAATCCGTTTGCCTTATTGCCCCTATTCTTTGATTCGACTGTATCTCCCATCTTATGTTACTTTTCACATAAGTGCTGGTTTTGGCTGGGATAGAGTTAATTTTCTTCATAGTATAAGGCTACATAAGAAAATAAATAAATAAATAAATAAATAACCCCAAACAAACAAAAAAACCCAACAGATAAAACCCCAAAACAAAACCACCAAAAAACCCCCCAAGAAAAGACAAGTGATGCACAATGCAATTGCTCACCACCCACTGACTGATGCCCAAGCAGTGATGGGTCCATCCCAGCCAACCCCCCCAGTCTATATACTGAGCATGATGTTCTATGGTATGGAATATCCCTTTGGCTGGTTCAGGTCAGCTGTCCTGGCCATGCTCCCTCCCAGCTTCTTGTACACCTGCTTGCTGGCACAGCATGGGAAACTGAAAAATCCTTAACGTATCCTAAGCGCTACATAGCAACAACTAAAACATCAGTGTGTTATCAACTGTATTCTCACACTAAATCCAAAACACGCTGTACCAGCTACGAAGAAGAAAACTCTTATCCCAGCTGAAACCAGGACAACATATGAAAGTGGAGTGGTCATGAAAGACAAATTCCAACCAAGTTCAGCATCTGTGGGTATTCTGGCAGTGTGCCACTGTAGAATTGAATCAGATTTTGGTCAATTAAGGAGACAAAAGTCTCTTGCTTTTCATTCCTTTCCCCAAAATTTGTTTTCATAGTTCTGTTCATAAGCAGGATCATATAGGAACGTGACTTTTCTTCTGAATAAATCAGACAAGATAAAAATCTTTGTGCCCTTCCAACTTGTTGCATATTACTAGTGGATTTTATGGTAGAGGTTCCAGTATTACCTCTTGGTGACAAATCCATAAAAAGACAAGTAGTTGGGTTTTGAGTGGTGTATATGTGGGGTTTTGTTTTGTTTTGTTTTTAAATTCTGATATATTTAACAGTACAAACAGCATGTAGTTTGGGAAACTTGAATGAAAACTCTACTGTTCCTTTGAATTTCAGAAGTCTCACCAGGAAGATTGCTGGAAGCACTTACTTTGTTTTCATAAAATGCCTTCCCCCTCTGAAGCCAAATCCTGCATGCTGAAAACAGGCTTCATGACCAGACAGAAATCTTACATGAAGACCCAGCACAGGTCTTCACTATGAAGAACATTCTGAATATTATCACCTGCACTGAGCCTGCTAGAAAGCAGATCTGTTCAGGGCAGAAAGTTCAACAGTTTAAAACGTATATAGTAAGCATATAGGCTTTCTATAGTTGTGATTTAAGTATAAACTAGAACTTGGTTTGGAAACAACTCCTCATTTCAGTGTGTCTCTGTAGTCTCTTAGGGATCCATCAAGAAAAATCGGAATATTAACTGAAGGAAACAACCTTAATAGTCTTTTATAGATTATGCCTCACCAAAGCTTTTATGTTTTTATTTGTTGGGTTTTGGGGTTTTTTTTTACAGTATTCAAGGACAGACAGGCTGGAGATTCTTCTTGTCACAATAAGGATCTTTGTTACATGGAGGCAGGGATGTGAATTCTTGAACAAAAAATATAAAACCAACCCACCAGTAAGCAAGTTAATTTTAAGGGAATACCCTCTTGAATTATAAAAGCTGTGCAGGAAAAGAAAAGCAGTTTCCTGAGACATCCGACTTCATTTTTACATGCTCATTTACTATGTCAGTTCAAATGCAAAAGTAACTCATTTAGCTGTGCTATTAACTCTTACTCCATATAAGGCTGTATGGTGACAGCCAGAGTCCCAGGAAATTAGGCTGAACAATAGAAGAGCAATATGAGTTGGTATGGCCACATATGGTCTCATCAATACATCAATAGGTTTAGTCATGCTTTTTGTCATCAGAGGGTAAGCCACCCATTTCAACATTAAATGGCTGTCACTTTTACTTTGCAAGGTTATCCTATGCCATTTCATTGGAAAGATCTCTGAACAAAGATACAGCACTTGGCTTATTTATTCAAAATCAGAAGTCCTATAAAGAGACTAGGAAAATCGGAATTGAATACACTAAAATATGTTAGGCTAATGTTTTTCTGTCACAAATTACTTCTAGTGCTGCCTGAAAATGTCATTGTATGCTGAGTGTGCACAAATTATACATAAATAACATACTGTTTGAGGTGCATGCACATTAAAGCCAAGTTAATTTGTTGTATTTCATATTTCAAGGCTTAATCTTTGCATCATAGAAACTAGAGATGGGAGTGATCTGTGAGATCATCTTATCCACCCTACTGTTAATGCAAGTCTGTTTGCTGAAGAATATTCTTAAGTGTTTCAGCTTGTCTAATTTTACACAACCGTTAACTGTGGAGTTTCAAGTCCATTGGGAGGCTGGGGTATAGCACAATCGTTAAGTGTATTTCTCTAACACTTACCCTAAAATTTTTATTTCCTAAAGGCATTCTGCTATTTCTAGTTACACTATTTTGGATCTACCTACAGTTCTGGGAACCATTAAAATCCTAATCAGTTTTTCCCTGTTCTTCATTTTGCATAATTTTAAATACAGAGTCATCACGTTCTCCCTGTCCCTTGTGTTTTCTTGTAGCCAAGAATGACATTGTTCTCTTAGTTTTTCCTTACAAACCAGTTCTTCTGGCACAAAAATAACTTTTGCTTTGCTTAAAAATCTCTCTAACATGTTTAATAGTTTGTGAGGTCTACAGAAACAAGACTATAAATTTCAAGGCCTTGTAGAGGTTTCATTTCTTTTCATGTTCAATGTGTGTGCACTTCTGGTTTGTGATTCAGGGATCCTGTTATATACTCAATTTCTACTTGCTGTGAGCCTAAAATTCACTAATACCAGTAAGACATCTAAAGTACCATCCAGCCATCTTGAAGCCTTTATGTGCTATTATGGCTTTCTGGTATTTCCTATCAGTTCAATGTCATACTTTTTTTTTTAATAGTTATTTTCTTTTTTTTTTTTTAAAGTATCATTTAATCTTCTCTTTCTCTGGACTTATTCTTCAATGTGCTGAACACCATAACCTTTGAAACCAAGCATAAGCTTGATTTTCAAGTGGGCCAAAGAGAACAGCAGTCCTCCAGCTCAAACCTTGAAGGTTGTTTATGTTTCTTTCCTCATTATTTTAATAACATTTTTATTTTTGTATTAGTTTTTTATTTAACTCCAGTACTCTTTCACTCTCATTTCAGCTTGTGACTAAATGGAGTACTAGGTTACACAAGAGTCCAAGACACGTAATAGGATTCTTCTTTCCAAGCAGGAAATTTCTCTTCAGTAGCGTTGTCTTTAGTTTTTACTTCATTTTTGGCTCATATTTGTGTCAGACCTGCTAAAAGTGGAAACATTTTTAAATAGATTATGTGAAACAATATAAAATATGGCAAAATCTTCCCGTTGCCTTTATAGCATTTCTGTTCAAACAGCTAGCTGAAGTTTCTCTGCAGATAGCAGTACATGCCCTCAAATGATACACTGGTTTAATCAATTGCATGTTTTCTGGTTGCAAGAATAGAACTCTAATTCTCTTTTCTTTATTCTAAATTCAATTGTTTTATTTCTCATCTTGAGTATGTCTTCTGACTGAAATCTTGAATTTTTGCTTGCCTGAGATCCTGATACTTTTTATAAGTATTTGACTAAGATATATTGCGCCTATCTATGCCTAATGAAGCACTAACCAGACTAAATGATGAATGGCACTTTAATCAATTCAGTTCATTTGGTAATCAGCAGAAGCATATGGAACATAAATTTTAACCTATCTTTTATAAACACCTGAATTATTCTAAAATTTGACCAGAACGGTGCTTTCCAAAGTTTTCCTCCACTTTTCAATGCCTAAGGAAAACTTTGCTTAATATATCTATGCTTTGGGACATAGAATTAGAAAATAGTGATGTATGTTTAATTTTCTTCTTCAAGAAATTTTACTATTAACTCTCATTGTCCTGGAACGTAAAATTATTTCATTATTCAGTAGTGATCAAAACTTTCAGACATGAGTAAAGCATGGGTTGTCTGCCGATAATCTTAGTTAATTGGTATCTTTAAGTACCCAGCCCCAGCCTTAATGAAAATACGCAATCTATTTTCGTTAAGTTATTTTATTCTAGAACCACTTCCTCACCAATATATGCACACATATCCCTAAAATTAAATGCTGCTTTCTGAATGCATCATCATGATGCATAAGCAATGAAAAGGTATGTAATTACTATGTTCCAAATAATTTACTTCTAAAACCAAAGTTAAATTAGAGGTTATTGCTAGGATTTTCTGACACAGAAACACAACTCACAGTTTCAGGGAGAGGTGGTACCGTAGTTAGTTTTGCAAATTCTTGGTTCATTTTGATATATGTTTTGTGTTATTGAGTTGGCATTTGTTTTGGGTGAAGGTTTTTTCTTGTGTGGTTACGTACACAGACATGATTATACAGCCTACGTAGGTGTTTGCACATGAAAGTTGTAGAAAAATTTATGTAGAAAAGTATAATTGAACAAGCTGAAATACATAATCAAATTCTGCATCCTATTGGTAGCCAAGGGGGATGTTTTATCTTAAAATTATTTTTGCTGAGGGAACAAGCAGCTCTTGAGCTCTCTTCATCCAGAAAAGATGCAAATGCAAGTTTGTAATTTGTTTTGCTTTTCGGAGGCAGAAAGTACACAGGTTATGTGAAATTCGAGTTAAAGAGTCACAGAAACTTTTCTCAACTTTGAGAATCCGTTCTTTGTGCTACCTTTTCCCTCTGATTTCCCAGTACTTCTACCAGTGGCTTAACTGAGTCGAGTGGGATGAGGGGGACTTATGAGAAGTACCTTTTGTGAGACCGGGGACAGGAGCTCTAATGAGGTGGCTGTTGCAGCAGGGAGAGGAGGGAGCCCGTGGCTGCTCAGCCCATTGCAGCACCTCTCAGCCAGAGCTTCTGCGGGATGCGGTCAGCATCGCCCCAGAGCTATGGGCTTTGAGCTTCCTTCTTTTATGCTGGAAGAGGGGAGAAGAAAGCCCAAGCAAGCCCATCCCAGAAGTTATCTGTGTTTGGGCAGTAGCTTAGTTCAGTGGTTGTGAGCAGCCACATGCTCTTTTCCTTTTTGCTCATCTTTTTCCAGATTCTCCTCCCAATGCCAAGCCCTCCCAGTGTGCCTCTATGCTGTAGTCCTGTCCCCGTTCAGCTTCTCCCCAGGGTGCTCTCTCACTGCCATTCCCACATCCCCAGAATTTATTTGGGAGCATGAGTATGCTGCTCGGGAAGCAGTCATACAGAAAGCAGCTGCTCTGCCTTTATTGGTCTCAACAGCTACCACCTATATTCCTGCTACCTCTACACTTGCCTTCAAACACCTGAGAAGTATTCATATGTATACATTGGTTTTAGTAAATGCACATGCTTGTCCTTCAGCCTGGCATTGATTTTAAAAAATAAATAAGTATTATTTAAATACTGGTAATGGATACAAAAGCATTGTTGCTGGCCATTTGATCTGTAAGAAATCTTTCTAACATTGCATACTTTCTTTCTTTTTTTTTTTTTCTTCTGTAGGGGAGTGGGTTGTATCTTTGTAGAAATGATTCAAGGAGTCGCTGCTTTTCCAGGAATGAAAGACATTCAAGATCAACTTGAAAGGATATTTCTGGTGAGTTCTTTATTGCTGAAGTGATGTGCCTATGACAACAAAGGATTGATTGATAAATGTTCCCATATTTCTTGTGTCAGGAATTAAATTACTGATAGAGCCAAGGATCAGAAGCCTAGTCTACAAGCTAGATACAGTTTACTTGATATATTCTTGAAGACTGTGTAATAAGTTCAGATCCTAACTTTTTCAATTAATATTTTTCAAATAATCTACAGAAAGGTTTTTATTGTGGAAAAAAGCTTTCCAAATGTAAGGCAATGGAAATCCAGCCACTTTGTAATCCTCACTTCGCAAGTGATCAAAAACAATGACTCTGGTTGGTGCTTTATTAATATTATGCTAATATTGTAACATCAATGGCAAGTACTTTTTGTGAGACACATATAAAGGAAAAGTAAGATAGGAAATAAGGTGAGAAACAGAATGGGAAATCAGAAATCATGCCTGTAGTCAAGCTCAACAGGAGTCCTTTACTACTGCTTCTGCAGCCTGGTTGGGCCCTTCACAATGTATATAGGTAGCTCATAGGCACTGACACCCACATTAGGAGTGAAAGAAGAGGTAGTTTGTATCGAGCACAAACCACCATTTATACTTTTTTTTTCCCAGGTTTATGGTGTTTGTGGGGTTTTTTTGGTCTGGTTTTTTTTTTTTTGTCGGTTTGTTGTTTTGTTTTGGGGGGGGTGTTTTGTTTTGCTTTGGTTTTTTTAACTTGCTCTTTCTCTCATTGTGCTCTGGGTTTGGCAGTTCCCTTTCAAAAGGCTCAGGAACAACTTTTCTTGACTCCCTGATAAAGGGTTTGATTTACTCCGATGTCTGCTGGGAACTGTGCTGTTGTGGAGTGGGTTTATTCAGGAAAGCCACTGCTCACCCAGATACTAGCCAAAGTGGCTCCTGGTACTGTGGGGTGGCCATCAGGGAAAGTATCACAAGAGCAGCTTCTTCCCTCAACCTGGCAATCTCTGTTTTGCTTCTGACCACAAATTTAGAAGGGAAGCATGAGCATACCTTTGCTTTTAAAGGTTATTTTATTAGTAGCCATTTATTTCAAATGCAGAAGATTTATTTGGGATTCTTTTTTGGCCCATGGGGAGGGAAAGTAAGTCTTTCATGAAGTGTTCATAATTTACATTCTTCGTTTTACTCAGACTTGCTTGTACTATATCTCTTTTGTTGGGAAATTAGGGAATTTAGCAACTGCTTTTAGGAATGACTCAGAAAAAAATCTCTCTCTAAACCAAGACCTTATTTGATTGTGAAATTAAAATATCTCATTTTCTGTAAAATATTTTGTTATTCTGCCCGTTTGGCTAATAACCTTGAAAATTCTGTGCAGTGGAAAAATAGCTGTGCTGCAATCTACACAAGGAGCAGCAGTTCTGAGCAGTTCCTGTGACATGTCTAATTGCTTCATTTGTTTGCCAACTTGTGTATTTTAAGCTAGCAACTTCTGGGCCAGTTTTCTGCTCTCTTAAATTATTATGCTTCTTATTTATTGGGATGAAATTTCCTCCTTATTTATGGAACATGAAATTTTGAAAACAATAAGTTCCTCTTTGGGGCTTCATCTCATTTTATTGTGGTAAAATCTTAGTAAGTGTTTTTGCTATGCAAATTAAGTAGTCTTCTAACAGCAGAAATCAGTGCTTCCTTTAACAGGGCCTTTTTTGCACTATATCATATGAGATCGTATGATATAGCGCAAAAAGTGATAGTGATAGGTATATCATATAAACCTATTTCTATATGCCTTTTTTAAACCTTTTGTATATTCCCTTTTTCTTTTCTCTTCCCTATCCTCACAGTTATTTATCTGTTAAAATGCCAAGATAAATATACCCCAGGATGACTTTTGAGGCCTGACAATTTTTTTAAATTATGTTTTAAAACTGCAGCTGCAAGTACTGAGAACAGTGTTGAAATAACAGGGGATAATTTATTGATACTGTTTCTTTAATTTGATCTTTTACAAACCTTCAAATAAAAAGATAAAATTTTGCACTGGGTAGTTTTATGGTCCTTTGTAAATCAGAGTTAATTTTTAAATCCCAATTAATTAGGCTTGCTAATGGAAGTATCTAGTTACCCTTAGCTAAATAGTTTCAGTGAGTGCCTTCCTAATGTACTCTAAGCATCATTAAGAATTTAAGTTATCTATTTAAAAGTTATAAAACAAAGGATTATTCTTGTTTGGTTTTATATTTGAACAGAAGGATTAAATTCATTCATTCTCCAGTGAATCATGTATAGTGTGGTAGTTAATAGAGCTGAAGTACAAAATTAATCAGGTTGTTACACCAGATAACTAATACAATTAACTCCCACACAGCGAGCACTTATGCAGCTGTGAAAGAAACAGATCAACTAATAAAAGACTTTTCCACAAAGTCTTCCCATAGTTCACATTTTCAACATCCAACAATGATGGGTTTCTTGTAACAAACGGTAGTCTTCTGAAAATGGTGTAAGATACAGTCCACCTTCACACTAATCCTTTTGTTCTGTAGTCCTCTTCTAAAATACACAACTTCCAACAAAAGGTGTATTAATCTGTGTCATATCTGTTGCCATTGTTGTTAGTCATAGCTACATGTCCATAGCACGTAAGAGTCCAGGTTGCAGCTTGAAGCTTTTAGGGAGTCAGTTACATCGTAGTAGGAAAGTCACAAAATGCTAAAAATAGTAGTCAGGGAAAGTGAAGAAAATTCAATGTGAATAACAGTTTAAAATTCGTAAATGGCTGTTTGATCTCCTGTCGTATAATTTCCCATTATTATGTAAATGAAATTAAAATACATTGTATGTATGCTGTTTCAGTGATTATCAAGTGGAAGGCTAATTCTCTAAATGCTTTTCTCTAAATGCTTTTGCATATCTCTACCATTGGCATTCTTCACATATCTACATAGCAAGCGTCAATGCAACCCACCACACCACATATGTTTCCTCCTCATTATGACTGATGTTTATTTATGTTTAATAATGGTTTAATTAAGTGATTGTATATAACAGATTAAGAACAGAGATTGATCTTTCAGGTTTCTTTAGGACCTTTTCCCTTTAAGCTTGTGTTTCCTGACTTCTGTTGTTTTAAACATTTGTGGGTTTTTAAATGGTAAGATACACTGATTCTTTATTTCTATTACAGCAGCTGTTTATAATAAGCATTCTCAGGTTCCATTACTGTGATAGGCCTCAATAAAACAGCAAGGGTTTATAAATCAGAATCTGTTCTCAGAATTGGACCAGCACTTAGAGATGTTGATCAGTGAGCAAGCTGCAAGTTGTTATTGTCACACTTTGGATCTGATAATATGAATTCTTTTTCCCACCTATACTTAAAAGTGTGAATAAGCTCTTTTAAAAAACCTATACTTACCAAGGAAAATGGAAATCACACATATAAGTAGGTTTCTTTTTCAAAGAGGTTTAACAGTGAATAAAATGTCTTAATGCAGAGGTGATTTGGTTTAATCGGTATACTATTACATCTTTACTCCTACTTTTTTCCTATGTATTGGAACTGAGGCTGCTTTCTGGATAGAACTGCATCATAGAAAATAAGAGAGAAAGGTGTAATTGCAGCCTGTAAGAGCTAACAAGTCTTTTGCCTCGAAGTGTCAAACTAGTGTTGTGTCATCATCATTTCCAGCACAACTGAGAAGATCCAGCAAACTGTTGTGCCGTTCTCCAAGAAAAGCAGCTTGAGGCTTGGTTGCAAGGTGCTAGGTCTGATGGACCAATAATCCGATACAGTGGTCTCAGCATTTCTATTCAGTCTTGTAACCTGTGCACAAGGCAGGATGAAGCTTCAATCAAGTACACATTCAACAGTCGTGGTTTAAGCCCAGCCAGCAACTAAGCATCACACGGTCACTCGCTCACTCTTCCCCACCGCCCTGGTGGGATGGGGAGGAGAATAGGAAGAAAAACGTAAAACCTCGTGGGTTGAGATAAGGACAGTTTAATAGGACAACACAAAGAGAGAAGAAATAATAATAACAATAATACTAATAAAAGAATATATAAAGTGAGTGATGCACAATGCAATTGCTCACCACCTGGAACCCGATGCTCAGCGTGTTCCCGAGCCACCATCCCTCCTCCCTGGCAAGCTCCCCCAGTTTATATGCTGCACGTTACATCAGAGTGGTATCGAATATCCCCTGGGCTAGCTTGGGTCAGTGATCCTGGCTGTGTCCCCTCCCAGCTTCTTGTGAAAATTAGCCCTATCCCAGCTGAACCCAGGACAAAAACAAACCATGGGAACAGGAAAAATATGTGATGCAATCTGTTGAATCAAAATAAAACTACACAAAATTGGGAAATACCATTTGGCTTCCATTATGGAGTAGCTGAGATCTTTATGAGTAGTTTATTCCTATTGATCATTTGTTAGCATACATTTCTCTAGATGCAAACTTTGAGGTTTTCTGTATCAAGGAGAACCTGCCATTGTAAATAAGCTTTAGTTATGTCTAGAAGTAGAAGCTGCACCAAATGCCTTCAAGCTAGCCCTGTACCGGGGACAATTGACAGCTCCTTGGATCTGGTGATGATCAGCATGAATTAGTTGAGTGTTAAAGCCGATGACACCGAGAAGCCTGCAGTTTGCCTGTGCGTGCCTTACCCTGAGCCACAATGGAGGTACCAACTTGGTTACAGCTCTGATTTTGATTCAGGGTTGTGCTTTTATACTTGCTGTTCCTAACAGATTCAGACCAGATCAGAGTTGAATTTTCTGTTCTAGCTTAATTTTTCTTCTGGAGAGAATTTTTTAGGTGGGAAGGTATTTCTGTCTTTTCCACTTTACATGAAGTTTCTGAGAGACACTATAGATCAAAGTGAATTTTCCTCCCAGGCTCCAAAGCCTTCCTGATAAGGGAATAATCTGTGCATTGGCTGAACTTTAGTCTTGGTGCTAACTACACTGAAAATTACATTTCCCTGCAAGAATAATGTGCAAAGAGTTCTCCTGGTACTTTGTAGATCTCTGCACAGGCAGGACAACAGCATTTAAATGCTGTTTTATCTGTAAATGGGCATTCACTCTGCAAACATGGTTGTGGGGTGTGTGGGCACCACAGGAGCCTCACGCTGCAGGTAACGTGGCACAGTGGGAGTGGGAGTTTACAGCCAGAAGCTTCTGTCTTTCCTGACACGCGTATCGCAAAAACCTAAGGACTCCTCTCTGGTACTGGATGCTATTGCTCTGTTGGGTGCCATAAGGCATAGTATTAAAAAGTAATTAAAAGAGAACAATATCCATTTGTTGAGCCTGGTATGCCAAAGGGCGACGCCAGAAACGCTAGCTCTCTGCATGGAGCTGTACAGCAAAGACTCGCAAGAGTTTGTGTTTTCAGATAGCTGTGAAAAATGGCATTTTCCTTTTAAATGGGAATGGAAGTGTTACCTCTGTTATTGAACATTTAAATGGTTAGTAATATTTTTTCTTTTTTATATATATATACATGTAAATATATAACTACACACCTGAAGCATCTTGTATCATCTAATGCAGGCTGGTAGTGTTTTCTCCACGACTCTAATGTTAACAGGCATTTGTGAAGCTGTGGAGCTTTCTCCCTGTGGTTCTGTATCTGAAGGTTTGCTTTATATCACTGACGACCTCTAAAGCCTGAAATAATACATTTTAATAGGCCTCGCTTTCATTTAAGCTTATGACGGACCCAAAGGAACCGTGCTTTCTGGTATATTGTGTTAATAGCGTCTTTTGGGAAGCTAGCAATGCTAAACCCAAGGGAGGAGTACTTTTAACTATTGGGTTTTGAAGTTCACCTGTATAATGAGGTGTTTAGTCAACTTTATTGGTCTTTTATTCCTGTTTCATTATTCAATACATGTTTTTCTGTCACTTGGTAAATACTTTGGCCCTGAAATACAGCTTGTTCATCTCTGATGGAATAGATACATTTGTGAGGCTGAACCTGAGCTGAAATTTTACGTTGTGTAGGCATGGTATCTATGGTTCCTTATATGTTGCAGCTGATGAATCTGGTTGGAGAAAAAGTCTTCATCTTTGTAAAATAGATAGTTCTTGCTTAGAGGGGGAAAATTTTCTATAAACAGCTTGTGTTTTTCCCTCATCTCTCTCCATTTTCCTCCCACCAATGACTTCATGAGGAAAATGAGGGGATTTTTTGAAACTCTAAGTAGAAACCTGACAGCTGAGTTCTACCTTCTGTAACACAGCATGTAAGTAGAAAAAGAGAAGTGCAATGTATTATGTCCTGCTAATGAATTTACCTCTGCTTTGCTTTAATATAACAATATGCAAAATACTTCACTTCTCTTCAGCACCACTGAAATTAATTAAATAAATTGCAGCCTTCTCTACCTGTGGGTCTTCTCTTTGAAGTTGTTAGCACTTATTCAGTATTTTACTGCAGCTGCCTGCAGGTTTTGCACTGATACCACTTTTATGAGGTTCCTTTCTGGGCTTTGTGTCTTATGCTAAACTTCAAATGAAAGTAATTCTAAACTAGGCAAGTATGAGGTGAATTAACCTTTAAAATGGTCTTTAAAAATCAAAGTATATCTTTTAGGTATTCATGCTTTGTAAAGGATTTTGGATTTTTTAAGAGTTCTTTTTAAGGAGTTTCAGCTCAGTTTTAGCTCTCTGCACTATATTGTCTTCTGTATCACTTCACGTGTAGTCTTTTTCCCTTATAACAGAGCATAAGGTATTTGATGCCAATTCGCATTTACCTCTTATAAAGAACTCCTGACCTCACCCTGTCTGAGTAGCCATAGTCTGTGTTGTTTTTTGCCTTGTATCATTAAACCCATATGGTACTGGGTGAACAAACTAGGCCTAGGATTTAAAAATAGCAATCTTGTAAAAATGTAGGAAATTTTCTTGAGGAATATTGCATATGTGTACAGTCAGGAAAGGAGGCTTTAAAAAATATTAAAGTTATATCTTGTACTCTGTTAACATTTCTTTTAGAAAAGGGGACATGTAACCTCCCATTCATCCGTGTATTAAAGTCATAAAAATACCCAGCAATATATGATGGACACTTGCCAGGGGAACTACCAGGTGGTAGCAGAAGGGAAGAGGAGGAGAGGAAATAATAAATGCATGTGTAACCCCATCCTTGACTTTCAAGGGCTTGGGGGATGTCAGGTCAGCCTAGCACACAATCTGATGCACATAGTTGTCATCTTCTGCTTGCAAGAAGCTGTTTCCATCCAACTGGCTAATTCTGAGCAAAACCCTCAGCATGGCTGGGATTGCAAGAGCTTGGCTTATTATCAGCTTGGTAGGGCAAAACGTGAATAGTAATTGGCTATCAGAAAAAGAAAACACATTCAGACATGGTTCAGTGGAAAACAACAGCTTTGTGGCTTTCTTTGGAATCAGAATGTTTCTTTAGTATCTGCCATGTTTAGTTGCTGAATGAGAAATGGACTATAATTATAAAGAAGCATTGTTTCTTTTCCAGGCTCGCCTCTGGCCTTCAAGAGGGTGGTTACAGGCAATACATTGAAAAAAATGGTGCTGAGACTCAGCTGGTGTAAATCAGTGCAGCTCTGTTTACTTACACTAGTGTACATCTTTGCAGGCACCTTCCTTCTTGGCCCCATACACAATAGAAATAGATTTTTTTCCCATGTAAAATCTCTCTCTGTATATGTCTCCACATGTGTTATGGAGCTGTAATTGCAAACATTTTGGCAGCAGGTGACACTGAACAGAAATGCAGTTGCAAGCAATTTGTGCATATTACAAATGGGGCTGAAGCCCATTCTGAACAAAAGCATTGGTCTGTTATCCAAAAACTTATGCTGCAAGATAATACTGTGCCACATAAAAGCACAGGCCCATTCACAAACCTCCTCTGATATGCTGGCTTTATTTACTAGGGGAGATAATAAATGATCAAACATCAAATAGTCATATTGCTTTCACTTTCTGTTTCGTAAATAAAGGAACAATGTTTAATATGCTTGAATCTTCTCTTTTCCCTTTCCTCTTTTACTTGTGTCTGAATTGCACATCACATGCCAAAAGTGGGTTTTCTGAAGAGCATCTTGATTGCCAAAATTGTTGTTTAGAATCAGTAGCTCAAGTTCAAGCATCCCTAAACTTGAAAATGTCTAAAAATCAATGTGAGGCAGTTTTAGATTATGATTTTAGAGACAGGTTATGAGAATCTAAGATGGATATCCCTGACCTGTCTGTACATGTTTCTTAAAAGACTTCAAGAATAATAGCTGATTTCTTCTGCCCTCCTAAGAACTGGTAAAAGTATATAGCTTTTTCTGTCATGGTATCTGGGGGAAACATCCCCTTCAGCCCATGTATATGGCTGAGGTACCATTTGCAATAGGCCTAATTTGAATAAAGGTACACTTCAATACATGTTTGTGTTTCCTGAATCAGTGCCCTAGACAAGGTATTAATTTAGCAAGATGCTGAGCACTTGCCATAAGATTTTCTTCAACTATCACTGCCATTTACACAAGCTACTGATCCTCAGTATCTTTCTATAAGCTAAATGTAAATTTTCAGATAAGCTTAGTGATTTCAAGAGGTTTCAGGTTTTCAAAAGCTAACATTAATCCACCTTGATAAGGACAGCTGCTTTTCTAGTTCATTAAATGGCTATGGTTAAATAATTTAGGCATTTAATTTGACATGTTGAAAATTTTGTATAATCTCATCTGAGTTTTAACTATTCATATAAAAATGCTGTCACACAGTTTCTGTATATCCACTATTTGTGTGTTGCTGTTGCTTATGTGACTTGCACAGAGGAAAGAAAATCAGAAGGAATGCATCTCCCCTGAATTTTTTTATTCTAATAGGGGTTTTCTTATTATTACTGTCTTTTTATTATAAGAGAAAGGTAACCAACAGGAAAAAAGCAGCATTAGTTTGAAACTGCCTTGAAAAACACTGGCAAAATCAGTATTAATAAGTAGGAAAAGGAAAGGAAAAAGGCTACAGAAATGGAATATATTCTACTTCATAAGAAGGTGTCAAAAAAAGAGGTCTCATACAGGAATCGTGAGTGGGAGAATTACCTGTCTAGGATCTTAGTGTAGTAGGTAGTCTCAACTGTTTGAGTATGAAATAAATAGAGCAGGTTTTGAGGTATACAATACTATGTTTCATTCTTGTTGCTTTGGTTCTTCCTTTGCCAGTCTTCTGAGTGCTCCATTTAAAATAACTTGGAGGCCATAGCAAAACTGGATTCTCTAGCTGTCAGTTACAGGAAGAAAAATGTCCTGTGTTTGCTATTTGTCTTTAGAGTGTGCGTGTATATCACTGTGTAGCAGTATTTCTGGCAATTGAGGTCTGTTTCCGAGTACATCCAAGAGTGCTAATAGTATGTTTTGTGAGAACATAATAAGCATTCTTCATGGTGCTTTTTTGGGGCACAACATGATCCAAATGGCTGTGGTGTAAACTCTCAAACCTCTCAGTGATGGAGCAGAACAGCATAAAGTAAATTTTTAACAGAGAGTGTAGTATGGTGCAATAGGTATCTTCTCACATAAATATGATTGCCCTGATGATGATTACATCCAAAGGAGAAATTTTTAGGCATCTGCTTATTGTTCTGAAAGTTTACGGTTGTATTTCTGTATCTTTTGGTGGGTGAGAAATCAGTTGACCTTGTAAACTTCCAATTTGATTAAACTTTCCTGTGCTGCAAAGAGGGATCTATGTTTTTAGAACAACTCTTGCTTAACTCCTTTTGAAGTTATTTACAAATATTCTGCAGTTACTTCCCTTCTTCAAAAGGGAATTACTTGCATTGTAACTTATTTTCATCTTAGAACTTATTCTATTTGTGTTTTTTTTTCCCTGTGTATCCCGAATGTAATTGTTTTACAATAGCTGGTAATTGCGCTTTTCTCATAAGAGAAAGAGAAGTTGCATAAACTTTGTATCGCTGAACTGGCCCTTCAGTAAAATCAGAGGGAATACAGCCAAGGATTTTGTCAATCCATTAGTTATCCTTCCTGTCTCATCTTGCTGTGCATCCATACAACACATTGCTCTAATTATTTAAAAAGAGTCCTTAATAATTTGGATGATGGAGATCGCAGGCATTTTGGTATAGTCTGCTTTGGTCTGATGACTGAGATATTTGGTTAATAACATTGCTATGCTGCTGGAGTGGCTCATTAGAGTGTGCTAGTATTGCTCTTTCTCTTGGAAAGGGAAGAGTCCTGCTGACCTCACTGCATCATATCACTTTATCAACTGCTCAGCAGTTCAAAGCAGGGTAATAACTGTAGCCAGGGCAAATCCTCTTTTGTTTGTTTTATGGGGCTTTTCATTAAATCCCTGCAGTACCCTATTCCGTAAAAAAAATAATTTATCAGACCAGTGAATGTAGCTGAAAACTAAGGATAGTGAAACATCTGATTCTTACTAGAGTTATCTCTTCTTTGGGCTTCATTTACCTGCAGTAAAATGTACTTTCAGTGCAGCTTCCTACCACTTTTGTTTTATATTATCTTATTCTTGTTAATGCTTTCATGGTTTTGTTGCTTTTGCAGCCTTTTAACTAGCTTGATGATAACATCGTGCTGCTCATCTGCGTTCCTCACATAGTCCAAGAGATCAGCTGTGCCTACACTATTGAGAGGTTGATTTTTCTCTCTCGTAACTTGCATACTTAGTTACCCTTGTTTCATTGGTATAACATCTCCCTTTCTACTAATTCAGTGAGATCTTTAAAATTTACCTCTGAAATGTTATGATTTGCCTTGTAATAGCAGCATTGCTCATGTTAAAGAATTAATATAGTCAGTTTACTCTTCTTGTACCTGATCCCCTGTCATTTTTCAGCCTTTGTGTTTTCAGTATTTCAGGCTATGCATTTCTGTGGACCTTAATGTATTGGAGGTGGGGGATAAGAAACTGTAACTCCAGTCTTTCTCTTCCTCTCCATCATTATTGACTACTAGTGGTACTGAAGCTCTTTGTCATGTGTCTGTGCAAATTTTATTTTCTGTATTTGCATATCCTATTTATTTATTTATCCATTTCCCCCTCTGGTTTGTTTTTTTGTTTTGTTTTGTTTTTCTGAAAAAGAGTGGGCTGTGATATGCAGGTGTTAAGCAGCTCCAAACTTCTGAGGATTTGCCTTCATTCATTCACACTTCATCATTGACTGGTTTAGTGCAAGCCCCCATAATTCCTTTTGGAGCTGTAGGCGGTATATTCTCCAAATCCTGCCCAGTCCTCGCAGCTGCCTTCTCCAGTGAGTAGAGAGGAATGGTTCCAGCAGCTCCAGGGAAGTAGTTCCCTTTTGCCCAAAAGCGAGGCTGCAAAGAGCAAGGACTGCCACTGCAGCTGCCCTGCATGTGGTTTCGAGCAAGTTTAAATGGAGGCAGGAGATGACTACATCCTAATCCCTCCTGCCTGGTGTTTTTGAGAGCTCAGAAGTCTCGGGCAAAGTTACTGAGTGCACTAATGTCAAAGCAAACAAATGGGTTTACTGAAGCTGGGAGTGCAGCTGCCTCTTCCAGTTGAGTGACACCTGCTTCCACCTTCATTTAAATAAGCAAAATGAAAAGTCTTAGGCCACCTGCCAGCTGATTGTTAAAGCCACAGCTGCTAAATGAGCAATAAATGGTTAAATCGCACAGTTTCCAATTTTCACAAAATTTGAGCATCTCAACATTCCGCACTCTTTCAAAACCCACTTCTGATCTCTACGTTTGGGCATGTACCTTGTGGTGTCAGGGAAATGAACCCATCCCTGGACTTGCAAGGAAATGGGTAAAGAAGGTGTCAGGAAAATGGGTCGATGCTCTAGTGAGGAATTCAATGGAAACTTCCAAAGTGCTGTGGAGTGAGGTGGGCTAGCTCACTATGCTGCAGTGGAGGATACGGGTTCTGTTCAGCCACAGCCTCCCCATTGATCTTACCGTCTTCTGGATGAGAATGAGTATCTCCCTGGGATTCTGCCCTGACCCCACTTAAAATGTTTTGGCTGCTTTAATAGACAGTGTCTCTCCATCAGAAGTAGGTTGACATTTCCCCCATTTTTAGGAAAAAAAATATTTCTATACTACTTAGAGACTTCCATTTTTTATTCTGCTTGTTTGTTCTGTTCCTATGATTCAGAAGGATAGTTACAAGTATAAAACTCTTTGTTTTTTAGCAGCAAAATACTGTGGTTTGGAATGAATACATCAAGCATCATGCTGTGGTTTGTTGTAGGAGGCACACTTGAAAATGAATCACTTGAAATGGATTTTTAGCGATAAGGTTAGACATTTTAAAAAGTGATTTCATTTGGGGATTCTGATAAGGTTCGGTGTAGGAATCAGCAGGATATTTAGACATCCAGGAAGAGTGCTCTTACATCCACCACATATACCCAACACAACTGGAGCTCATTATTAATGCCCTTGCTGTTTCAGAAATATTGTAACACCTGGACCCGCACATTCTTCAAATGGCAGCATGACTGGCTGCCTTCATCTACTGCAGATTGAACAAATGGTTGCTTAAAAAAACTTGACAAAGTACCCACTGCTTCCCTAGGCTCCATGTAGCTGCATGAATCTATTCAAAATTGAGATTATTACAAGATCAAGACCTTAGTTGGCAAAGTAAGGAGTTGGCAAACTTCTGGATGATCTGATCGGATTCTAGTATCGTGCTGTTCTGTGATGCTGAGCACCAGGCTTAATATATAGGTCTGGGTATATGTTACCTCCCCAGGATTTTTAGGTGGGAAAAAGAATTTTCATGTTAGTACTTTTTTTTTTTTCTCCCCCCAGATGGTGAATTCAGCAGCTCAGTTAGCCCAGCTATAATATTCTATCTATCTGCCTTAGTACAAAAGCTTTCCTCTCCACTGCAAATGTGTTTCTCTCACGTAAGCAGCACGTCATGAGCTTCTGTTGTGCTGTGTGTATTCTGTTCTTTGTGCATAAGGAATGGTGAGTCCTGGTGTGGTGTCATAACGAGGCACACTTGTTCCTCTGATGTGTTGTGACTGGGCAGCAGGCCAGAGACAAAGGGTTTCCAGTATCTGAGAAGTACAGTGTGCTTCACTGCTTTGGAGTGGGGTTTTGCTCTGGGAAAACATGAATTGGTTTCTATGAAAAATATTAGGTCAGGTCCCAGTGCGGTCATGATTCTTATCAGCAATGGAAGTGATCCCAAATGTGATAGTTTGTTCTAATAGTTGTAGTTAAACAATGGTGTAGTGAAGAAACATAATTTTATTTTAAATTACAATGTCTTCCTTGCTGTTTTTATGATGATTCATAAGAAAATGCCTAAATTTGGTCTGTTAATTATTTAAATAAGCTCTCCAGCTGAATGGCTCCTTTAAGCCCTTAAGTATCCTGATGCAATGGTGTAGCTTTGCCTGTGCCAACGAGATTGGACACTGCAACACTCGGTAGGAATTCATGTGTGTTAACTGAGCCAGTTTTATGGTCTTCAAAAAGACCATAAAGCCAGCTTTATGATCCAAAAAGCAGCATTGCTTTTCCGATAAGCTAGTGTTTCCAAAAAAACCCTGTGTAGTCCATACCTGGAATTCAAATGAGCCAGCTGCTGAGCCAGCACAGCAGGGCTTGTGGAAGTACATTTCATAAAAGCCTCCTACAGGCTTTTGGCTTTTTTTTTTTTCCCCTCCCTTTTTTCGGTTTAAAGAAAAAAGTCAGTAAAAAAACTTGAAATAAATCTTTAAAGAGCATATTTAGGAGAAGACTGTCTGTTTGGGTGGGTTATTCCAAAGGCTTTACAAACAAACAGGATAGGAAATCTGAAATGCAGAGTATATACCTTTCTCTACAGAGTAAATCAGAGCAGATTTTAAAGTATATGTAAACAAGCATGACTTGTGAGCCAGGGGGTCCTTCTGACAGAAAATTGCTGCCTTCCTTCTCCTTCGCAGAGAAGAAAACCATTCTGTCTGTTCCCAAATGGTAAGAAAGAGACCTTCCAGCACAGAAATCATCATCAGCTGCTTCGTCACATATATTAACACCAAGATCTTCCTTGGTGAAATCATTCCCTCTCTGTGACCTTATTTGAGAGCTCACAAGCTCTGGCAATGCCAGAAGAGCAAACTTGCCTTGGAGGAAGGGGAGAGAAATCTGTTGAGGTCAGCTGTAGTCTTCTGCATGAATTTTCTTCCCAGTCTTTCCCTGATTCACGGCTTCGAGGTCTACAAAAGCTTTCAAATTCTATTCTATGCTTACTAAGCATCAGTTTCATCGTGTTGAGGTGTTTCATAGTTTTTGCAGCTCCAAAGCAGCTATCAGAGACACTTAAGTCTAGTTTAATGTCAGGATTTTTTTATTCTGATGATGGGGTGGTTTGCTGATGGAGGGAGACTTCTCAGCACAGGTGGCTGGGAAAGCTGGAGGGACAGGTTCTCAGTTCTGCTGCTTCAGCTGCTTGAGCATGGACCATCCCTCACAGAGGAGCCCTCTTTTCACTTTGGAGCTGAACAATGTCTCCTTTTAGCATGTACTATGCTTTTTCATTAACTTGTAATTTGGCTAAATTGATCCATGGTTGCACTGGTTTGAGGGAAAGTGCAGTCTCTGTCAGGAGTTTGCCTTTTTTCCTTTTGCTGTCAATTTCAGATTCTCTCTCTACAGCATAGGCCGCTCTGTTTTCAAAATAAGTTTGCCAAATCCTGTTTTCTTAGTATTTTTAGCATTTGTCTCATTCACAGAAACGTTTTAGTAAGAATCACTAAATAAAAACCCAGTTTCTTCCACCATGTCATTGTTTATGAAAGTTGTAAGTTACTGAAATAGGGTGTTACGATGAGATGGGCTGACTACCTGTTGCGAGAGACTGAAAGAGTTAATGTCTCAAACTTTGTGGTAGGGCAAGTTCTGCTTAAAGACAAACCCTACACAGCAAGGAACCAAGGTGAAAAGCCCATCAGCTCAGACATCAGCAACAGGAGGGGGAGGGCGTGCTGGAGGGTGCGCAGCTCTCTGTTCTGATAAGCTGTTCTCATACAAAGATCAAACAGTGGCTGTGTCTGCAAGGAAGGAGAAGTTACTCCACAAATGACCCCCAAGCCCAAAAGCTCACAAAGTGCTCGTTAGCCTAATAAGTTCGAGTGCCCGCCTGAAGGAGGGGCAAGGATGATAAAAGGACACAAACTGAAGCCCCAATTGCACAAGCCCGCAGGGACTGGACCGTCGGCTGACTGGACCAACGCTGGACCCAGGAGCGGTGAAATCTTTCTCTCTTCCTTTTTCTCTCTCTGTCTTCTTCTC
The DNA here is from genome assembly GCF_947461875.1 of Haliaeetus albicilla. NCBI lineage: Eukaryota > Metazoa > Chordata > Aves > Accipitriformes > Accipitridae > Haliaeetus > Haliaeetus albicilla. The sequence continues at coordinate 55,518,643 of NC_091484.1, read as the reverse complement.
TCTTTCCTTTTCCACAATCCCTATACCTCATCCCTTTAAGACATAAAACCGTTGACCAAGTCTGGGACTAAGAGTGGATCCAGCCACCCCTAGACCCTTCTCTGAGGAGGAGTCTGGAAAGCAAGGGGGTCTGCTCTGAACCTCGTGACTCAACAGGAGGGATCTCCTTATTCCCTGTATCGATGTATATGGTTACACAGTTTACAGAAGTAGTCTTATGCCGATTCCTGTTGTGAGAAACCCTGCCACCTACTACCATGCCTCCCCAGTTCATCTTGCTTCTGTCATGAATAAAATCCTTAACTGATAGTTTGGTGTCCTTTCATCTTAGCCTGCGGGAATTTTGAATTAAACACGACTCCCTGGTGTGTCCAGTCTGGGTTGTGACACCTGTAGGAAGAGGATGTTACACTCCAGTACAAGTCGTTTCACACTTGCTTTTTTCTCATTGTGACATTTAGATTAAATGACTCTGGTTTTGCTCTGTCTCCAATTTAGATTGGATTATGGACAGAATTAGTTTCTAAAAGTCATCTCATTGACAGAGCTGTTTCTGTGATTCAAAGTGTAGTATGCATTTAGTATGTCCTTTTCAGAATAAACAAAACTCTCCCCTGGCTGAGCAGTTAAGGAAACTGGCATTTCAGATCTCAGTAGTGCTTTGTTGTAAGACTGGGGGTTTCATTTAATCCTGTCCTGATGGTCTGCAGTGCTGGGTTTGTGGTGATGCCTGTGAAGTTCCTCCTTCTCCTCCTCCTCCCGGCTGTTGCGCCCAGCTCGTGCAGAGAGAGTAGGTAGAACCTGGCTCTGTGAAGGCAGACAAATGTGTTTATGAAGTCTCCAGTCCCCGTTGTCTTCCTCATGTTAGCACAGTTGCAGTGGTGTCTCTGCCAGGGTCCCTCAAAAGCATAGCAGTGGTTACCATGGGTATGAAGAGAACGATGAGTTTGTTTAACTTGTGCCGCAAACAGTGTGGAAAAGTGTTGGGATAAATTTAGCTTTTTGATGCAGGCAGCTGCTCAAATATCATTTATATACACACAGTAAAGTTGGAAAAATCACATGTTAAAAAGGTTTCCTGGTGAGACTTCTTTGTATATTGCCTCTATGGGGAAAGGATGTTAAGAACAGTTGGGTCCTTTACTGTTTCACATACCTCATTTTTCATCCTTGACAGAGCTAAAGCACAAATATTAGTTGAACTTGATTTTTTTAAATTAATGTGTGTTGTTAAAATTTTGTGGGAATGTTGATAGTAATTTCATGTTTTGCTTCCCTCATCCATACTGGCAGATTACCTAAACGTTTTTGAAGCCAGCTTCATCACAAATCACTCTTTATGCTCAAAGCAAGTGGTTTTATTACCCATGTATAGTGGAAAGACGATATTCCACTTGATGCCTGAAAGAGTCAGCCTTTTGTTGTAGGTGAACCTCATTCTGTTCTTACTGCTTCTTTTTTCACCTTAGAGAATAAGCCTCAGTAACTTCTGTTTTTCCACAAAACAGCATCCCTTTACATACAGCAGAAACAAGCTTATGGGGTTGGTGAAGAGGTGCCTTCTCTCTTTTTTTGTTGCTGTTGTGTCCTGTACTCATTGTCTGTGCAGCAGGTGCTTCTTAGAGCTCTTGAAAGAGTTTAATACCTTGGGGTTTTTTTAAGACAATGATTAGATCATTCACAAATTAACTTTCAAAAGATATACTCCAGTCAGCTTGTTTTCTAACCAGCCTTGTTTTCTCTTAAATCCTTAATTCTGATTTAATGTCCTGAATGAATGCAGATCACATTAAACATATTCTGCTGCACATTACCATTGTGCATATAAAATGGTGGTTGCTGTATTTCTTTTTCCTTTTACCATGTATCATCACTGCAAGTTTTTATTACTTTGATGGCATTTACAGGGACATAAGGAAGCAAAAAATGCAACCTGTTTTATACATAAATATAAGAATTTGAAAGTCTGGTTTTGTCTATAAAGATTTGTGGGCTCTTGTTTAATGCTTAAGAGGAATCACAGAAGTTACATTACATTTTCTGTATGCTTAATATGTTGCATCTCTATTTCACTGGTATTTTCTTTCTTACCTGTGTGGGAATAACGAAGGGATGTTTTGATGACAGTTGACTGAAAAAAATACGGAAAGAGTTTCCTATGTAAGAAAAATAATTTTTACTAAAATACAGTTTTCAAGCTCTGAACAAGGCTTTCAGTGTTTTCCACATGGGAGGAGACTGCCTTGATCACACAGCCTCACTCCAGTTTTTTAACTTTGAATTTATGTGGTTTCCTGGTTTAGGAACTATATGTAATTTTTGCCATTCATTTAATGAAGTAAAGCTTCAATATTTAAAATCTCAAGCACAATGAATAGGTATATCGTCTTTATTTTTCATGAATCCAAATAAATACATTGTTGCCATCTTAGCTGATAGACATTGTTTCTGTAGCGAAATATGAGGTGACTTTTTCATTGCAGCTGGGAACCCTGGAACATTCACAACCTTCCAAAAGTTAAAATGTGTTCGGCCTCAGTCTAACAAACGTGTAAGTGCATTACACAAACTGATAGATTTATTGTCCCCTTACAGAAGCTGAACTGCTAAGGTCCTGATGTGAAAAAACGACTGCTATTGAGGCAATTCCATTTCTGTCTCTATCTTTTGGATATTAAACTTGACACTCAGCTGTCATCCATCGTGCCCAGCAGAGAGTCGAAGGAAGCCTCGCTGCAGTTGTCAGTTAGCAGGCTCTGAGTCAGCATGCATAATACGCAAATAGTTGCTGAATTTTTTTTAACCCATTATACTAAGACCAAATGCTAAGCTGAAGGACAAAGTTCCTCCTTTGGTCTTCACTACCACATGTACTTTGTGCTCACTGACATTATCAGGTGGTAATACAACACTTTCCCTGGTTGTGGAAGATGTGGTTAAGATCTACCTAACAGTGACTCCTCGGGAGGGGAATGCAGCAGTAGGTGGATCATCTGGACAAATGGCTTAGCACCAGGGCAGACCGCAAGAGAGAAAGATTACATAAGCTTCTCCTCTTCCAGACCAGATGGGAAATTCCATGTTCAGAGGTGGCTCTGGGAGTGACGGAGTTGCCGTAGTGAAACCCTGGAAATTGCACTGCTTCTCAAGAGCCAAATCTAAAGCAGTAACTTACTTTCCTCTAATGAGAAGGAAAAGAACTCCTAGGGTTCTGACTAAGTTGAAAGCTTCATTAGATATGTATGTTTTGGAAGAATATAGCAGATTTTTGTTGAAAACCAGAACATCTGAAATCTCCAAATCTCACTCAACAGAAAGAGATGGCTGAATTGGAAACGGCTCTGCAATACCTATCTTCTTCCTCTTTTTATTAAGTTTGGTTGCTCAGACAGCTATAGTCTCCCACAGTACATCACAGCCAAGGACTCACTAAATGCAGTATGTTTTACCCAGCAAACAGGAAGACTGGAGCAGAAATTTTGATGATACTTAAAAGGAAAAATAAAATAAGAAAACATTTTTACATCCAGCTTGTAAATTTTCCTAGTTAAAATTCTAGGGCATTTTTCAACAAAACCCTCTTTCTATTAAAGGGGGGGAAAAAATTCACTCTCCTGACATTTTTTTGACGGAACTTTGTTTGTTCATCAAGTTGACCTAATGTGAAAAAAATGGAAAATTCAGCAAATTGCTTAGCCTGATTTCCATAAAGGTTGTCTAAGGAAAGGCAGCTCATTTGCATGCTGATCTTGTTTTTCATTCTGCTCTGTTGCTACAAAACCCCGAATAATACCACAGGCTGCATGTTCTTTGTCTTGTTGAAGTCCAAACCATCGCCTTTCTTGAGGATCATCAGATCTAACAAGGGTTAAAGCATTATTTCAGTAATATACAGCTTTGTATATTCAAAAGCTGTAGTGCAAATGGAGATGCTTGTTCTTTATTAATTATGCTAGCACTTGGGAAATTGCTTGTGGGAAAGATTTGCACTGCTGCTCATCTCACAAGAGATTCAGATGACTTCTCCGGACAAATTGTTACCCAGAATGACCTTATTACATGGCAGTAATAGGGAATGTTTTTACATTCGAAGCATAATACAGGACAACATGACTAATTGTGTTGGTAGGGTGGCATAATGCTCACTGTAAAATAATGATTACCTTGCACACCAAAGAGTAGGTTAATTAAGGGAGTGATGAGTCTTTGTGAAATCAGATGCAAAAAGCAAACAACTTTTTTCTTATATTAAAAAATTAGGGCAATGCAATAGACCTTAATGTATTTGTGTTGTGTTTCCTGGGAAATCTTTCTACATCATGCTTGTATATGGAGATTTGAACAGCAGATTCTGTTTTCATAACTTTCTGCCAAACTGTAACAATGTCAGCTGGCAGTAAGGGTGTTTGGCCCTCAGTACCCTGATGTATTGTAATTCTGTTATTTTCGTATAAATAGATTTCTCACCCTACAAATAAGATTAGAATCTGATCCTGATTTTGAACAGCAAGTTTCAAGTGAGAAGGTCATTTTATCTTGTTTGTTAGGGAATGAAAGAGCCCAGAGTGTTGTATGTAGTGTGGAACAGCAAAACCCCAGTAGGTTTTGGAGTTTTCTTTACAGGAACCATAACCATCCTGGTCCCTGGAAAACATTAAATCCATTCCAAATCCGAGATTTGTAGATTATTCTTGTGATAATAATTCAATTTAAAAAATAGGATATCAAATCATGCTAGTTCAATGTTTACCTCACTGAGAAGCAAATTGTCAGTAGACAAAGCAAACAAATTAGGGGTTTTTTGGTTTTGTTTTGGGTTTTTTTTCCCCCAGATAATTCTTAATGGTAAATAAAAGCCTATTTCCAATATTAAGTTGGAGCTTGGTTTCCCTGACAGTGGTGGTTATTTTCATGTTTTTGGAACATGAAATTGGAAGAAAAAATGTTAAAATGTAGAAGAGACAGAACTCCTGGTGGTATGCTTGGGATGAGAAGTGGTGGACCATGAAAGGATAGTCAGGGCTAGGAGGTTAACTGTAAAATAACAGCCCCTGGTGTTCAGTTGTTGTCCCAGGCTGCTGTGTCTCCTGTATCTTCCACCTCCACTGGCTGCTGTAAGGTTAGACTTGCTCTCCAGCACTGGTGGGTAACCAGTGGTTTGCTACAGCCAACTCCATCATATAATCGGTTAGATGCTAAGATGTTGCCAGTGGTTTGGTCTGGATAATTGTCTTAACTGCTAAGGGACAGTGTTTTGGAGTAAAACCAGAAGACTGCTGCGTTCTCCCTTCCTCCTCCGCTTTCCTTTTCCATGTTAGTCCCTTAATTGTCTTTTGTAAGCCCCAGAACAAGGCAGATTCTTCTCCACTGTGGTGTTACATGTGAACTCCACTTTGCTTTGTTTATAGCAGCTGTCAAAACTCATTGCTTTGGGTTGCCTAATCCCACCTCATCAGAACAGGATTGATTGCTGCTTAGAAGCATCACTTGCAAGGTGATGCTTACCAGTCTCTTTATTTTGACATACCTGTGGGCAGTGACTGTTTCATCTTATTCAAAACCACAGTTGTTTCACTGTTCCTTGTTTGTTGATAGTCACATAATGTGGATTTCTGTACTGTGTGTGTTAAAAATTGTGTGGAAGAGGGATGATCTTTATAGTGTTTGTACAATGCATTAAAATACAGTGTCTGGATCCTTGTCTGAACTATGAAGTGCCCCTACCTTAAAAATGGTAGGCATTTAGATGATAGAAAACCCTAGTTGTTTTTAGCCTGACTGCTACCCTTGACAGAAGATATAAATATTGTAGGTGGTTTGAATACTCCAATACACAGAACTTGTTTGTAGCTGGCTCTTAAACATTGTAGCAGCAGATGTGCTGCAATATTATTAAAGAAATTGATTGGAAAACTAGTGAAACCAAAAATTGTGAGTCACATAAGATTCATTACAAAAGTGATCTCCCATCAAGCCCTCTGTTACTGGACCTGATGTTGCTTTGACAATCAGAATAATACATTTCTTAGCTCGAAGTTCTACATTAAACTGATCTGATAAATATTCTACCTTGCACTGGAAGTTTCAGATTTTGTTAGCTGGTTTTAATATTCATCTGTACAGTGCCTTAGCTGCCTATCTCTCATCTAAAATAAGAGACGATTAAGAACACACATTTAGAAGGATGTGGCTAATTTTCTTACAACGTTTCGTGAGAGAATATTCCTTTGATTTGCTAAGAGGGGTTGCAAAGTTGAGGACCATATTTCTTAAACTGAGGATGCAAGAATCTCTGTTTTTAATCCACGGGCTCCCTCTCCTGGTCCGGAACGTGCTTGGCACCAGGAGCTTGATTAACGCAGAAGCTAAGTGAAAGTTATTTGCAAATTGATTTAGTGACAGTGTCAACTGTGTCTCCTAACTTCTGTGTTTAATGGGAGAATTGTGCTCGGCCTAACAGCAATAATGAAATGAATACAGGTGTTGCGATGAATTAGGGTTGCAGGGCCAGGTTTATCTTACTCAAATGCCAGTTAAGACATATTTCACAAGGACTGAGAGCAATGTCCTACAAACAATATTTACAAATAAAATCAGTTAATTTGCATATCCAAATAACCATGTGAACATGTACAGTCTAATTGCACTGATACTGTCATCTTTGTTTGACACCTTGGTGCTCTGCTTTCACCTCTTACTGGTCATAATACATCTAAATGGAACTATTTGCTTATTGTATTTGATAGTGGAAAAAATGATCTTTGCATTAATATTCTTAGATTAGAAACACATTAGTATTGTAAATTGCTTGACAAATTTAGGCACTAGGGTCATACAGCACACCTTGTAGGTAAGAATTGTATCTATTTAAGAGGTCGCTTACTTTTGCCTCAAGTTTTTAAGCCCATTTCTAAATTTTATGAAATAAATTTCTTGGAAGAGTTGAAGGGAAATTTTTTGTGTTTTAGCTTCCCAGTCTTGCTTCTAAGAATTTTTTTAGGCTTGAATTTATTGACATGAACAAATGTTTACATAGCTCAAGAAGTGCAACAAATATTCTAGAGTGGTCCTTCCTTTAATGCTTTTAATGCATATGTATATTGCAGCAGACACAATTAAAAAAAAAAAATCTCTTCGTCTCCCAATGGTTAGGGGTAGATGTCTTGTAGCTTGCCCTGAAGTGTCACAAACCTTCACATACTTGGACCAAAGATTTTCACGCTGACTTTGTGCTTGTTTCATGCTGATGTAAATGACCACAGAACATCACAGTGATTTAAGATCTGCAGGTCCAAATATTTATTCAGAAGATTTGCAGTGCAGGTAGGGGCAGGGCTGGCAGGGGGTTTTGGACATTTATGACAATGCACAACAAGCACCAGACTAGTGTGAAATGCCTTCACTTTAGCATATCAGCCTTTTTATTCCAGGGCCTGAGCTTATAGCAAATATTGAAAACAGTCCCTAGCATTTTCATTCGTGTTAAAAATTGGGTATAAATTTGTAACAAGAAAGATCCCAGTAGCGAAATATCAAATTCCGTAAGTCATTCAGAAATGCATTTCCAGAGCTGCTAATTTAGGTGTTCCTCTTGGCTGTATTTAAAGCAAGAGTTGACAGTTACGTCATATAAAGCAAAACCAGGTTTGGGAGAACTAATTATAGCAGTTCTCAATTTACTTATTACTTGTGCCAAAGACACAGGGGGTGAACTTTTCATGTGAGCAGAGGATGTAAGAACCACATGAAAAGTGTTAAATACTTTTCTGCTGAAAGTTGGTCTGACTTACACTACAAGAAGGAGGAGAGTTGAAGTGAATAGAAACAAAGCGTAATGCGTGAGTTGGTAAAGTCTGTATTTCCTAAAAACTTTCTATTTTTTTGTATACTACATCCACTTAAAATGACAACTATTCACAGTGCATTCTTGTTCATGCCATGCTTTTGGTGATCTGCTTCACCATCTGTACAAATCTTCTATCCTAGCATGTATTAGGTATCTGTTCATCTTATTTAAGTTTACAGGGATTGAAACTATTTCTGAGCTAAAATATCTAGCCTCTCTAACACCAGTGCTCTGAGATATGCAGGTAGCTTGACACTTGTCAATGGCAAGTAGCTTTAACATGTATTGGTTAAACAGGCAACGTGACAGGAGCACAGCACCATTACATGCTTTACTGTCTCCACTGGTACCTTGAAACCGTGGTAATCATTTAACTTTTTGTACCCTCTTCCTCCCCCTCTTCCCCCAATGATTAAGCCTATTTAAAGTTTAGATTGTAAGGTACATTGAGCTTACAATGAGGAGTGGCTTTATACAATGCTATGACTTGTTAAGTCTTTTTCCATTAAAGCAATGTGTGGGTTTTTTCTTTTTTTTTTTTTTTTTTTTTCTCTTTTTGTGTACAGGTACTTGGAACACCAAATGAAGATACGTGGCCTGGCGTCCACTCTTTACCCCATTTCAAACCAGGTAGGTTGAAGTACCAAGTTCATCCAAATTCTTTTCCTGGAAATACAGGACACAGATGATTACATCCCTGCCCACAAGCTTCAAAATGACCTGGTATGCAGTGCACAAACCATAATGCACTTTTTCTTGCTGCTTACTTTTTATTGTGCTCAGGGTGGGGTTTTTTCTTTTGTTTAATTTCTTTGCTTTTCTTTTACATTTTCTCCTGTTTATTATAGTATGAGCCCTAACCTGCTTGTATTCCTCTGCCACTGGGTATGGTACCTTTCAGATTGCTGGCAGGCTGATTCCCAATCAGTATTACTTTTCCACAGACCACCCTGAACTTTGAGGAATACTAAAGGAAACTAAAGAGTAGAGAAAAGACTTTGTGAAAGCTGAAGTTACTAGTAGATCATCTGTTAGTAACTTTCTACAAAGGTGCAATTTTTCAGGGTGCATTGTACTTAAAGCTGTCATATTCTACAACCATTCTTGAAAACCTGTTTCACCATCTGATACCTTTGTGTGAGAGGGAGCGGTTTGTTCCCTAGAGACTGGAAGTACATGGTCAGCTTCATTATGCTGTGTATGTATGTATGCATATATATGTAATACATACAGTCTTGTGAATTTCCGAGTGGAGATCTTAGAAATACTGTTTTTTAAACATGCCAAGCAGGTGAATGAGTAGGAGACATGTTGGCTGGTGGGGGTGGCTGAAGTACTGGAACTGGTTGTCCAGAGAGGTTTGACGTCTCCATCCTGTTCAAAACCTGACCGGACAGGGCCTGAGAAGCCCGAAGTTGTTGGACCTGCTCTGAGTGGGTTTGGACTAGATGGTAAAGAGAAGGTTACTAGATGCTTTCAGATGAAGCACTTTATTGTCTCCCAGTATATTTTACTAGGATGAGCCTTCAGTTTATAACCATATGACTAAAGTCTGGACGTGAGTGACAAAATTGACCCAGGAATCCAATTGCAGATGTTTTTGTCCTTGCAGGCCTAAGGTGTCTCAGTAAACTCCCGGTTCTCCTTTACTGCAGATGATAGTCCCTTCAGCTTTTGTCATAAACTGTGACAACATGGCATCCTATGTCATTTAAACCTAATGTCCAAGTCATCTTACCGGTCGGACATAAAGAAGATTCCCTTTTCATTCCAACCTGTCTTATTTTTCAGATCTGCAGGATCATAGTGGCTTCTTTGGGGCAGCAAAGAGGCAGGACATGGGGCAGAGGAGTTGAAAAGAACAAAGAGATCTAGGCAGCTCTCAAAATAAGAGAGAGAGAGAAAAAAAAATATTGTAGGGCTTACCCTGATGGTAACACAAAGCCTTGAGAAAAGGGAAAACAGACAGCTTTCTTGCACATTGCTTTTCAGTCTCTATCCTAGTGCTGTCTTGTTGCTGTATAATGAAATCGCTCTTTAGTGCTCTATTGTGAATTAGAACTTCTTTAACAAGTACAGTTTTTCACTGAAATACTAAAAATACTAGTGTTCTTCCCTAAATCAGTGTATCATTAAGTTTACAACCTTTTGTGTTTCTCATTCTCATTCTTTGTGTTTCTCATTCTTTACTAATTAAAAGGTGAGTATATACACAGAATCCTTACAGAAATATAATGGGTTTTAACAGCAGTCCAAAGACATAGTTTTTATCCAAGAATAGTAAAGAGGAGGAGAAAACCTGGAGATGTCAGTGAGTGCTCTTTGGGTTTGTTCTTGGTTTTATTCTTCTGTGTGATATAGGAAAATTTTGAACAGTAGATGGCAGCCAAGAAATTTCCTGGTTTCATTTTCCTGTTTGGCTTCCAAGTGTGTTAAGGGATGTGGGTTTATTACCACAGAATAACATCAGGAAATAAATCCACAGTAGGCACTTCATGAAATCTGATTTTTATACAGGCGTTTTGCTAGACTTGCTTTTATTTTCTGTGTCCCAGACTATGGATTTTGTGAGCTATGAATACATAATATTTATACAAATGCAGAATGGGGACAGGAGGAAGAATGCCTCCAAGACAGAAGATGGTCACTGGGTATTTTCACCATTTCTGCATAGTGTGGTCTTTGTTCTCTTGGATCCTTTCGACATCTGTGAAGTATGTAGATTTGCAAGTCAGAATAATTACTATTCTTGCTGGCAATTATTTACTCATTCTAGGGCCTGTTAATGCAAAGTGCTGAGCTCCTTAATTCCCATAACTGTGGAGGTCTGAGAGCACTCCAAAGGAAAAAGCCCTCTTCTGTACATATACTATGTTCTGCACTCCCTTTGTACCACCCTATATCCTTCATGGCCTTGAGAAAAGGATTTTTTAAATTTTTTTTTTCTTACAGTTCCTTATTTGCTGATTTTAGAAATTACAGCAATAGAAAGCATAATCTAACTGGACAGCCAAAACTTGGCTTACATACCCCAAAACTGAGTAATTGGACTTTATGCTGGTGAAGTGTGGCATGGCTAGAGCAGCAAAACACATCACCTCTGGGATCGTACTGGGGTACCATAATCTAAAGCATGCTCTGCACAAAGTGCTCTGACCTATGGGCTTGGCTGGAATTACACTGTTTGCTCATGCTGTTAGGGTCGCTTGGAGCTGTTTGGTGATGGATACCAGGTTCTCTGTTGCTTCTTAAAAAAATGCTTTCCTTCATGCCCTTCTGTGCACAAAAGTTTTCTGGCTATAGCAAGGTTGTATTGTCCCCTTCCACAGATATTCAGCCAGTCATGCTCCCCTCCTTGTTGGTCTGAAATTATTGTTACACCCTAGAAAAGTGTATGGGACTGAAAGACTCTTCTTTCCCAACCGACTTCTTGAGAGCAAAATGGAGGTTAATGCTTTAATAATACATTTAAGATGACTTAATCTTTTCCTTTCCTTAGCAGAAGAATGCAGGAGGGAACCTGAAATGTCTTGCCAAATCTGAACCAATTCCATTATTCTTTAAGATTTGTGAAATTACTGCATTTAGATAGAGATTATATGGGGTTAAGTAACTCCTGTGCTTTGTGTGTCTTTGTGCGTTTTAAGACTGATAGCTGTAAACCGTAAGTGTGATAAATTGAGAAGTGCAGAGAGCACTGGTGATAAGGATATCGACATCCACTCAGGCAAGGCTTTGATGCTATAAACTGAGTTGTGTAAGCATAAAACAATAGGATTTGAACAGAAAGTTATCAGTGATAAATAGTTACTATAGTTTAAAAAATGCTGGGCACATTAAATGGCTGTGGAGTTCAGAAGACTATTGAGAATAGAAACAAAATTTCATTGTATTTCTTGTTTGCATACAGATTTAAATAACTAATTTGAATGCTGTGATTTGGTACGGCACAGTCCTGTTCTGCAGAGAGCTAATCACAGTTTACTAGGAGAAACATGTCTGAAAAACATGGCATTAGTCTCTTCTCTACTAGAGTGGCCAAGGGTCTGATTATTATGGAAAGCAGCCAGTGCATAAACAACGATGATCTCTGACATCTTAATATGCGGGAACATTTCTGAGGCTGAATAGGAAATGTGTTCCTAAGGCTAGCTGTGGGTGGCTCTACATCATCTAAACCCCTAACCTCAGTGATTTTAACAGCCTGTAATTGTGAAAATAGAATGGCCATGATTTGTTTTGCCATTTAAAGAGTCAGGAAACAACTTGTATTTTATCTGCTGGCTTTGAGATCTTTGATTACTTTCTATCTTACAAATACTCTAGGTAATGTGGGAGATACTTAAAGCTAAAAGTTGGCCTGGTCTTTGAGCTTTCTCTGTGCCTCATCCTCAGTCCTCTCAGTTTGTTTGCACCTGTGCACACAGACAGACATGCACACATGTCCTGCTTACTACATTACTTAAGGATAATCTAAATAATGCATTTGAAAATCCTGAAATGCCTCAGAAGTATTTCAGTAACTTCAGGTTACCTCTGTGATTCACTTTGAAGCCGTTATGACTGCTGTAATCTTGAGTGGGTTTTCCTGTACTCATACATCACCAAAGAAACCCAGCCATTCTGGATCACTGTGAAAGTAAATTATCTGCCCTCAAATAAGAAGGCAGTTTGAGTAAATTATGAAAAAGTATGAAAAAGTTGCTGTTTCAATAAAATCTTGAGGTTTCATCCAGCTTAGAAGCCCAGTGTTGCAAGTTATTGGACAGAGACACTGTAAATTATGAACATGACTCTCTGACACATGACTTGGAGAACATGTTTTCACTTTTCTTACAACATTTTAAGAAATATGTAATTTGCTGCACTAAACCAGATCCAACAACCGATTGTGTCACTGAACCAATATCTCCAAGAATGAAATTAAAGTAGGCATCTGCTATGTCTCATCTGCATGAGTGGAGAGGAAGCAGTATTGCAAAACAAGGTTCTTCCTTACCAGTCTTGTGTCTGAGTCTTCCTGATTTTTGTTTATTATTCTCTCCATTGTTATTAAATCTCCCATTTTTCTTAGTCTAGAGTCTCATCTTCTTTTCTTCTCCAGCCATTACTCCTGGATTCAGAGTCCTGCCCAAATAATTGAGCAAGATAAGCCTTTGGATCAACATCTACACTTAAGTCAATTTTCACTTTTCCTACATTCTCAATTAGTGTTTGGGACTGATGCTGCATAACCTTCATCCTGGGAAGTTAAATAGAGATTTATCAGAAGGTACTGTCAGTGAGCAAAGTGGGAGCAGGTAAGATATGGTCACAATGGAAGATAAATGAAATGATGGTGGCCATGAAGAGATGGTAATGGTCAAGGAGAAGTAACTTATTAGGAAGGTGGAGAAAATGTGAGAATGCTTTGTAATGTTCACTGTGTATCAGTTTCCTTACAATACTGTTTCTAGGTGAAAGAAAGTTAAATATTTAATCTTGTGATGATGGCATGGGAACCTGAACCTCGCTATGTTCAATAGATGATCAGATATAATATAAAGTAATACACCTGAAAAGGTGTCTTTATGAGACAATGGAAACATCTACTGAGCACTGATTTTTAAAAGAGAATCCCTGAAGTCAGGATAAAAAGTGTTAAGAGAAAGAGACTCTCCTTAAGGAGGAAGTGGAAGACAAAATGAAACTAGAGAGAGAAAACAGCATTCATAGGAAATACTGCATAACACGGAGTCTGCCAGAGATTGACAGATACTTCATGGATTTCTGAAAAAATCCTGAGTCTGTGACTAACAAAACCACTACAGAGCTGGTGTTCTGACTCGGGAATTCTGCTTTGCTTCCCAGGTGATCAATAAATATAGATTTGGTTTAGAAATATGATCTGCCTACCTGCATCTTAACAGCTGATTGATAGCCAAGTTTTTTCAAAGGATTAAGTTGTTATTTAGAGTAAGGCTGGGCTGAGAAACTAAACTCTGTTGGGACAAACCCATGGAGATACTGTATATGAGGACATAGGGCTTTTCAAACTTTTGTAATGGTTTTTCCTATAGAGTTTCACCAAAGTCTCTCAACAATTTGTTACACCCTGAATCAGTATCTTGTTTATATCTACACTGATGCTAGCGAATGTTCCCAGGCAATGTGGGAGTCTCTGCTGTTAAACTGTTAGAGCAGCCTCTGGCATGCCTTTAGCTCATGACAACTAGCACTTCCAAATAATTAATTCCTGGGCATGGTTTGGGAGTTAGTGTGGGCTAGGGACTGTTCCCTGTAAGAAGGAGGAAGTTCCCACCTCCTGTATGGGAGGACAGAGGTGGAAGGGTGCTGCAGTAGGATGGACACAGGACAGTGGTGGTCTCAGCCAGACAACAGTCCCAAGCACATTTAAATTACTGGTCTAGATGTAGCCTTCAAGAATTTGAGTACTTGAAGAAAGAAGAGAGAGGGATCTGTAAAAGAGAATTAATTTCAAGTTTCTCCCCCTTTTCTTTAGTTTTGGCAAAATTGTAATATTTAGTGCTTCCTCAAGTCTCTGGTATCCACAGGCAAAGGGAAGCGGAGTTGTCAGTGTTTTCACCATTCTTTAAGTAAAATTGCATGAAACTGCAAAGTTAAAGTAACTGATATGTGCAAGGGAGCCAGGGTGAGCACTGCTAAAAGGTGGAACCATTTAATATAAAAGTTCAGTGCTTTAGACAATGCTGGCTGTTAAAATTACATTTTCTACTCATGCTCAGTAGGGAGTTTAGAAAACAGCATCTAGCCTTCCTCTTTACATAACCTGTGCTCTGCTAAAGCAGGTGCTTTTGGAAGGGAAGGGAGGGGAGGAGAGGAGAGGGGATGGGGATGGAGGGTGTGGAGTTGAAGTAATTTTTCTCAAGACATTTGGCATTCAAAAAAGCAAAGTTTAACTCATGATTATGATAAAACTCCAGTTGTGATTGAACTTCAGTAAAAACTCTAATTGCACATTAGTGCTGCAAATAGTGCTTGAAAATTTGCTTGTCAGCATGGATGCTTGCCTTTATATCTTTAGCTAACATAATTTAAATATTTTTAGGATTGAATCTTTAACAAAAATAGCATGTGAGTCTTACAAATCACAATACAGTTAGTCACTTTAGACTTATAATTTAAAAGTAAAGAAAACCCATTTAAAGAAATCATGCATTAGACTTTTCAAAATATTAATTATGGTGATGTTTAAATATTTGCATTTAAGCTAATCACATTTGGTTTTAAATAGAGAAGAACATTAATCAAGGAATGCATATTAGCTGGCATGTTTTGATTAACAACATAAAAAATGCCTTGAAGTCAAACTGCATTTTAAGTTCTTTGGTTTAGACTAGAAGCTGATTCTCAATAGTGCTAAAAAGGAGCTAAAAAATCAAAATGTAGTCTGGTTCTAATTCCTTAGGTAGCTTTTCTT
Source organism: Haliaeetus albicilla (assembly GCF_947461875.1). Classification (NCBI taxonomy): domain Eukaryota; kingdom Metazoa; phylum Chordata; class Aves; order Accipitriformes; family Accipitridae; genus Haliaeetus; species Haliaeetus albicilla. Next base: position 55,503,356 of record NC_091484.1, on the reverse strand, counting down.
GCCTATTCTAGGTCCTTTCAAGGCAAACGTGGCAAAGGTGTAATAGTTCATGTGTTTTTCTGACTGATAAAAGAGAAAAAACCCTCACCTTGTTTTATGTTACTTAAAATGCAAGTGCTTATTTTTTCAATTCTCACAGCAGACCAGTAGTTCCTTCAGTGGTCTGCTAATAAGCTCACTAGTGAGTTCTGCTGAAATTTGCTTCTGTTTGAACCTGCCCTTGATGCAGGGCTGTCAGATGGAGCATGTTTATCAGGCAGATAATGATGTTTGCAGTGGAGAGCATGTAGGTATATATGTGGGCACACAAGTGAGTATGCATATGTAACAGTGTTGCTGTAGAGTGGTTGTCTAAAGGAAATAAGAAACAGAAATACTGTCTATCTCTATAAGAAATAGAAATACTGTTGTTTCTAAGACCACTTAATACAATTGGGTGTAATGGATGAGCTTTCTGGCACAGGCTGTTTTTTCTTCAAGCTGAGTACAATTTGGGAGCAGCTGTTTTAAGAACGTAATTTTTTTGATGCATCGGGTTTGTCAAATCAACCAGCTCAAGAAATTTCCTCCCTCTCTTCCCTGTGGTTGCTCACTTCTGCTTCCATTTTGCAGTTGTTATTCCAATAGCTTTGTTGATGCTACTGTTTGTGGGGCACAGTCTTAAAAACTTCCTTGGCACACGAGGCATTGCGTAAGCTGTACTGCAGGGTCTGAAGCAAAGAGCAACTCAAACCCATTTACTGCTGGAAGAACATTTGTGTAACTGCACCACCCAGCATCTCTAAGTGGGTCGCATGTAATGCCCAGCAGAAGAGTGAATCCTGACTCTGAGGCTGGGCTTCTGAAGGTGTGGATGTAATGTATTAGCCTACTCCTTTTTTATACTTTTTTAAAATCTTAAGAGTAACTGGTATGCTACAGGAAGATCTTGCAATTGGTACTTCTTTCCAGTAAGGAGTATGAGTACTGTATGTTTGCTGTTATTTATGCAGTCCTATGTAGGGATGTCTTTACACAGCATTTGATTATGAACATACCACTTAATCAAGATTTGGCTACCTTGGCCTTCTAAGATGCAAATGGTAAACACTTTTAGGTGCTGTAGGACTTAAACAAAACCAAAAATCTCTTCCTTCTTTTGTCTGACATAAGCAAAAATCACCTTTGACTAGTGAAATACAGCACCCATGTGAAAAGCCAGCTCTTTAACAGTGAGACGTGGTTGCTAGTGAGTATGATGACTGTATATTTGAGATAAAAGTGCAGAGGATCAAATTTTGTTTCCCAGATTTGTTCCCAAAAGATTTGCAAATATTTAAGTGTTTGCATAAAGGAAGTCAAAATCACACTTCTTACTTTAAATTTCACATGAGCTTACTGTGTTGATCTTCCAGTGTTTTTATTCAAAATAAGTACATTTAATAATAATAATCTGAAAAGGTTTGAACTCTAGTATATATACTCATGATTTGAAGCATAAAAATTCAAAATACATCTGAGATCAAATCTTGATCTGTAAATATACAGTTTTTCAGGTTTCTTTAATCCAGCATTGATGAGAGTGACCAGCTGCCTCAGCAAGACAGTGTACTCACATTCTTGACAGTGGCTTGCATGCGCTAGAGGATGGATGGGTGGGTGCGTGATGATGTGAGCATCTGCACGAAATTCTCACATGTGCCTGTTTGCCTTGCAGTTCTGAGGGAGGGCTAGTAAGTTTTCACTACATTGGGTTTCTTCCACAAGGTTGGACTGAGATTTGGATTGCCTATGCTGCTGCCTTTCGTAATGTATGTCAGGCAAAGATTTCTTTTTTGGGGAAGCATTCATGGTAATTCTGCAGTATTCCCAGGATCTCACATACAGTCAAGATCTACTGACTGATATTACTATTTTTTATGATCAAATCAATGGGAGCATCTGAAAAACAAATACCAAAGCTATATGCTTGAAATTATCACAAAATGTAATTTCATGCAGTTGGTCACAGTCAGATACATATGGCTTTAGATTTGGTTGTATTAAATCCACCTAGCAATAAAGGACAGAGGCATTCATACAGGTGTGTGAGTCTTGTTCACTCTGAAAAGTAACTCAGAAGCAAACTTGGGGATGAAAATGTGAGACTGAATTCCAGTTCTGTCATTAATTGGACACAAGCAGGAGATCCTCAGATAAAAGTTGGGAGGTTAAGTTACCTCTTTTTTCACCTGTGTTGTCACTGCAAGATTGGTGTTTGTAGGTATGTAATATTGTGGTTTCACAGTTCAGGACTTAAAAAACTGGATCATGGCGGAGAAGCTCAAGGACAAGATTATTGTAGCTTCTCTGTTCTGGCAACTCTGAAATCAAAATCAGCTGGTTTTGTTATTCTGGTTTTTATTCTCTAAAGAAGGATTAATTCAGGAAAGTACTAAGAGCTGGCATGTACACAAGTCTGGGCTTAATTACCACAGTAGTCCCATCTAGTTATACTGTCCATGAAAGTTAACAAGACTCTGGTTGGAGGCATGACCACAAAATTGTGTAGAAAAATGTGAGCTGTATTTTATCGATATGTGGTTTCTTTCCTTATAAAGAATTTGAAGCAAGGAGCCTCTAATCTGCTTGAAGTAGAAGGGAAAGAGTTGATACCAATAGTTAGGAGAAGCATGGTCTGCAGTCACACAGCATGTAAATGGAGTTTGAAATTAAGGACTCGGGACTAACATTTGCCTCTCTATAGACAAGGTTTCCCCCTATCCATGTTTTCCCCCTAGTTTTCCCTCTCCCTGCCTGATAAGTAGAGTGTATAAGGTACTTATTTAAAAAGAGGTTTACAGTAGAGCAGTAGACTGAGTAAAGAAGGAAGATCTCTTTGAGAAGTTTGTTTATTTTGCTTATGCATGTCCTTTATAACAGCATTTACATAACTGGTTCCAGTGTATCATTTTTTTTGGTAAAAACTCATCTGGCATAGCACTAGTTGTTCAGTTTATTGCAGAACTGAAACACATCTTTGGACATTAAGGCCTTAAGGCAATTTGGCCAAGTGGTTGACTGTATATTTTCCTCCCACAGTGAAAATAGCTTAACTCGATTAAAGTAAACCACTGACAGTCCAATCAAGAAAATAAGTTGTATATGATACTTCTCAACTGTTTTAAGTGGATGTAGGTCTGTTGAAGTCAGTGTTGCTGTGCCAGTCTGAACCAGCTCGGTATCTGACCAAAACATTGCAGAATGACAGATAAAATCAAAATCTGTCTTTCCCCGGGTCTAGGTTAGCTTTTCAACAATGCTTCAAGTCAGTTCAGTTCTCTTTCCACCCAGCACTTTTCTGCACCAAAATAGATTAATGTGCAAATCTGCACTTTATTAGCTGAACTCCTATGTGTATCTCAGACTTCTTGTTATGCATCACTGTCTAGCTGCATCTTATTTTTCAGTCCTTTGTCATAAATGAATGGACACTGTTATGTTTGGACTATTTACTTATGAAGTATAGAAAGTCTTTATTTTCTTCCAGTTTTTACGGGTAAGTATCTGCTTGCATATAAGTTTTTAATTCACATTTGTAAACTGAAATTCAAGAGTGAGCTCAGGTCCTGCTGAGGCCAATACAGCTTGGCTATTAACCTTGCTAGAGCTCAGGCTTTTCCTCTGAAGAGCAGAAGCTGAATTAGTAAACAACAGGTACAATTTGAATTGTGATGTTCCTCTCCCGTGTAAGTTTGGGCCATACTCTCAATGCCAATACAATGCTTGAACTACTTACTATGGAACATGTACTTCAGTGCTGAGTTTTTATTTGTGCTATTGGATGTTAAAACATAATCATAAGCACTGACACCAGTGCCATGTTACTGGTACTGAACCATGGCTGCATCTAATAATGGTCCTGACTACTTTGCCCACTTGATTTAAAGACCTACCTTGGGGCATTGGCATTAGCACATCTGTAGTAGATGCATTGTATGCAGTGTATAATAGAGATAAAAAGACATTGGCACTTCCTATAGTTTTGATCTGGATGCCTCAGGTGTGGTAAGTTATTTTGTTGTAATATGTGCACACAGAAAATGGTAAAGAAATCTCTTCACTTGCTGCTCTCTGTAAGAAAGTACCCAGCAACTTCTTTTTTCCCCTCTTTAACCCTTACGTTCTGCACTCATTGTGTTATCAAGCCTTAACAGAAAATAGAGAAAAAAACTACCACAATGGTTTAAAGTGCTTTTCCTTTTTGTAGTATCCAAGCTGCTAAGTGCCTGGGATAACTGACTTTATCAGTAATTGGAAAGTACTGTAGAGCAACTTTACAAGATTTAGGATAATGTCAGTAGTGTGGTATTCAATCTAAATCCTTCTCAAGTTCACGCTAAGCAATATGGTACCATTTTCAACAATGAGAAATGAGTTCAAATATGTTAAGAAATGTGCACAAAATTAGCAATAAAAATATTTTATTTGGGGAGATATATTTACAGAGCAATATATTTTCTATTAGTATAATGTACCATATGGCCTATAATTTATTTCTTACAATATCCTAATCCTAACAACAAATTAAGGCGTATAACATAGTTATATATGTTCTATATAGTTATATATAAAAATTCAATGTAATAATTTCAGTTTGTTGAGAACTGTGTAAGGATAGCACATCTGAGAGTTGCTGAGAGTTGTCTCTTTTCTTAGCTAAACATCTTCATTCTAACAGAGAAGCCAGCTAGGTGCTACTTTAATGGTCATCTACAGTAGTCAAGTATTTTCCAAGTGCAGAAACTTTTTGTTGGTAATGCAAACAAACAAACGAACAAACAAAAAACCCACGAGAAACCCTTTCAAACTTCTGTTTCATATGTTCATCTAAAAGCCTTTAACAGTGTGACTATGTAGTTAGCATTTGGTGATTTTGCTAAGCAAGTTATTTGAGTAAATTTAGATACAGTATTACATAAGTGATATTTATAATTTATATTGGTGCTAAAACTAGTTATAGTCATGTAGCTTCCAGTTTCCAGTAAACTTGTCATACATATCAAAGAGGGAATGATTTCATTGCTTTAACTGCATCAGTATGGTTAAAGCAACAACATTTGTAAATGTGAAGTGGCCCTCAGGCACAGTTTGCAGGTCTACTGCTTACCGAAAACTTCTGATAGTGAAGTCTGTGAGAGTTGATGTTTCTGCATATGTCTTTTTAGTTAAATAAAAAAAAAAAAGAAAAAAGAAAATCATCCACATTGATGCTAGGATTTTGTATGTGTCATAGTTTTGGCATCTTTAGAACTGACTACGTATGAAGTACGTATGACAACTTTAGAAGTGACATAAGCAGACATAAGCAAAGTATACAAATACAGGAATTTGAGCACGATCCCTCCCAAGTTACATTTACAGTTGTTTTGCACAGTAAGATGCATGCATATGTGTATGCATATATACATATGTATATAAAACACTGTTGTAACTGTACAGTGTGCCTATTAAATGTCATGGTCATGGGTGGAGGAGAAGCAAAATTAATTTTTGAGGTTTTATGGAGTATTTTGCAAGTTTAGGAGTTCTTCACAGCAACTAATGCCATCACACTGGGGTAGCTGGCCAGGGCGAGTACCAGTCTACACAGTAGGATTTCAGTGTGATGAAGCTTCATGGAAAATGTTATTATATTCTCCAGCTGGATTGCATTTCTTTCTTCCTGAGAGGCACTTAGGTCCTGTTCAAAGCGCTAACAGTACTGGCTTTTCACTTCTGCAGCAGCTTTCATAGCATCTTCTTCTGCCAGCTAGAGTCCTACTGCAGAGCAAACATCTTCTTGGATATGAGAGGGAAAGCACTTATATCTGAACCTAAGAACTTAACGTTTGAGTAAATAAGCTGTCACTGTACTTGTTACTTCTGCTCATCATTTATATGTGTTCTTTAGAAAATGGACTCTTATTGGGCCATCATGTTCTGTGTATCCCTGTGTTGTCACACAGACCCACACTTACTCTTATGCCCCCTGAGAAGCTTAAAAACATGACAGTGAGGTCACAGAGAATTGTATTTGTGATTAAGAAAGAAAAAATACTAGATTTCAGGCTTCTTTTTTCTCCCCAGCAGTCAAAAACTACTTTAGAAATAATTGTAAAAATTTCCATTTCTGGTGATGCTGCAGTAAATGAGCTTTAGGTCATGATGATTTGTTTTGGTTGGTTTGTTTGAACAAGTTGAGGTCTTTTTTTGGGGTTGGGGTTTTTTTTCCTCTGTGTTTGTATGGCAATTGCTCCTGTGCTGTTTTTCTTTCCCCATCCTGGGATGTGAGCTGCAGTAGTTACATAGAAATGATGAAAACTGACAGTAGATAAATATATTTGAACAAAAAGTCTTGGTTTTAGCATAAATAATTGAATGTGCCTCTTCTTTTTCTTACAGAACGGTTTACACAGTACAGCCCTAAAAACCTTAGACAAGCATGGAATAAGTAAGTCTTGTCTTTTTTTTTTTTTAATTACTCTTTTGACTCTTGAATTCATGCCAAGCTGAAGTTATCATAGTTAACTTAAAGTGGCTCTATCCTTTTTAATTACAGTACAAATGTGGAATTACTGAAATATTATTCTTTCCTGCTTCTGCCAGTTTTGAATGTTTTTGAATTGCCAATTACATGTAAATAGGGAGAAACTGTAAAGCATATTTTCTTCTTGGGGATGTCAGTTGGCAAGTGTACTGAACTCATTGAGAGATGCTGTGTTATTGTTTTGAGCCATCAGTGTTGCATCTTGTTTTCTCAGTTCCACTATACAATTAAGAGACTTTTAAATAATAGGTTTCTAATCAACTTTTGAGTCTTGTTTCCACATAATGATCCCCTGTTGCCAGGTCCATCTGGTCATTGCTGTGAGCTGATGACCATACTGTTGTATATTTTAATTATCCTGACTGAAAAAAGTCAATGTGAATTCACAGCTTTTTTTTTACCTTTTAATGTTTCCTGAATTTTGTCACGTTTACGTCAGATGGACACTGATAAAAAGGTATTGTGCTCAAAATCCAGAAAGGTTGCCTAGTAAGCCAGGAATGTGTACCCAATCATCTGTGTAAAATTTACTAGAAGATTTCTCAGGACATGAAGAATCTCTGTAGACAGGATGTTTGGGCAGCACTGTATTGAGTGATTAACATCTTTTACATTTTGAAGAAAGCATACACAGTTTGAGTTGAATGAGCAGGATAACAGCTACGTCAACAACTTGTCTTGCCAGAAAAATTGTTAGATTTTTTCTCCACTCTCTTTTGATCAAAATTTTTTGCAACAAGTCTAAGCCTTTGCTGCACCAGCATTGCTGTTTTCTCTCTGATACTCTTTCCAAATTTTACTGTTGGTACCAACTGGCTGTCTTGTTGGTAGTTTACCAGGGAGTTCAAGAGATAAATCAGCAGGAGACTGAAGCATGTCCTCCTCCAAGTTCACCATTGAAGTTGAAGATACAAAAAGTTTTGGTGAAGGAACTTCCATAAGGAAAAAAAGTTACCGATAGAGTATATGTCCAAATCCTTTTTCAGTATTGTAATTTATTAGCAATGGAGTGTGTCTGCAGCTCTAAAATTCATAGCATGGTCACTTGCCCAAGATGTGTTGAGGTTTATACTCACTTTGCTATTCTATTATTTATTCTTCATCTGCTCCTTCTCAGACCTATTTGATCCAGTGTTTTGGACTGAAGCACACAGACATTTTTCATTTAAAAAAAAACTTTTGAAACTGGTTAACTGAGGGAGGAGAAATCTCTTAATGTAACAGGATCATAGTTAAAATGAGGTGTTAGTTGTTGGATGTGATACCATCAATGTTTATCCTTTGAGTCAGAACCTGTATTCCTGCAGTGCCAGGCATCTTTCATGACCCTGTAGCTCACTCTGCATTACTACTGGATCCTCCATGGTTAGGAGTAACTTTCTGATTCCTGCAATGTGGCACATAAAGCTGGCACTGAAGCCAGCACAGGCCTTCACAAAGGTTAAGTGTCACCTGCCTGAGTTAATTGACTTTCAACAGTCTATAGAAAAGTTCCTGGTTTGTCCAGTTCAGACTGGGAGCCTAATTTGGTGGCTTTCTTGGAAGAGTCCATCTCCTGTTTACTCTAGAGGGAGCAACAGGAAGATTAGCTTCACTTATAGTGGGCTTTTGTGAGTATCTCGAACAGTTTTGCCAGTTCTTGTGATCCTTGCAGGCATCTTGCAATGTTTGACTCTACCTCAGTCCTACTGCTTGGAATAATGTAATTCCCTGAAAGTCACAGCTTTCATTTTAAAAAGTAAGTCAGTCACTACAATTGTCTGTCCTTTAACAACGAATAAGCTTAAAAGTTCAATTTTTCTTTGAAAGTAGTTAATGAAATCCAAAAGCTTGGAACAAGCAATGATATTACAACATAGGCAATTAGATCTGGATTGGGAAAGAGGGACAAGGTAAGTAATACTGATATGAATGTGTTTGCTTGGGGGCATATTTATGTGTAAGTAATGTGAATAGATACTGGCACGCTATCCCATCCATTCTGCAGGCATGGACTGAGTGTTTTTCTATATTTTAACAGCAGTTAGACCCAGCAGTGTCTCCTATATATGAGTAAGTATAATAATAGATTTGAATTTTAAAAGTTGCTATCTTATATTTCGTTCAAGAACATTGCATGAAATTTCTGTTTTTGTGAAATACAAAAAAAGAACAAACCCCAGCTTGCTTAAAACAAACCCTCAATCTCTGAGACTTCATAATTGACACAAGTTATGATCACATCACAGGCTGACTCAAATAAGACCAGAGCTTTTCAATTTCTAAGAAACCTCTTCAAAAATATTTATACATTTTCAATGCTCCGTGCATAAAGGATTTGCAAATTTTCAGCATAAATGAAGGGACTGAAAGACCGAAAGCAATGACAATACATAAAGTTTAGTGCTTCATATGTGCGGTTCTACTATAATAGGAAATATTCAGTGCCTCAAAACTATGTATTGCTTACGTTCAAAATGTAATGGTTCTTCTCTTTTTCTAGTGTAAATCTTTATCTGTGTGCCATATTAGAGCACTGTTGCTTGCACAGCTGTCATTAAGGATGTATAAACATTTCTGTTATACACATCATATTCCCAACGGTTTATAATTCAGCTATAAAACTTAACACATGGACAGACTGATTCATTCTAGAAATTGTCTTTCCTTATTAGCATGTTTCAAAAAGCAGCAATCTCTAATCTTAAAAAAAAAAAAAAATTCCTTTTTAACTTCCTGATTTAATTTGTTGAAGACTGTTGATGACACAAAAATGTCCCGTTTGAAATAGAATTGTTTTAAGGGTAGTTGGGATAAATGTGAGACCTAAGATGTGGAGAAAAGGGTTACAGCCTTTTGTTTTTAAATATGTATTGGTTTTGTTACAGAGTTACTTCCTGACATCTTAGTACCTTTGAAAGATACACCTTAAAAACAGTGTTTATGATCTTGGAAGGATCTACCTGTGTGTGCTTAAACTTCTCTGAGGTGAAGTCCTGTTACTGCATTTTATAGAGGGGGGATTGAGATACAAAGAAATTAAGGAATATGTCACACAGAAATTGCCACAGAAGCTGTAAAACAGAGCACTGTAAAACAGACATCGAACTTTGTGCTCCCAAGTTGGAAGAGAACACCTTTAATTTTCAAAACCCAGTGAAGCTTTCACCATCTACTGTTCTGTCTTTCAGGCACCATCTGGCCCTTTATCTTATTCATATATATGTTTTGAGGTCCTGGCATGGAAGAGTGAGAATACAGGTTTAGAAGTCTTCAAAGAGGCTTACCTCAAAACATACACTATAATTCAGTTTATGTAAGGAGACGTTACTAGAAGGAAGAGTAACACTCTTCCAACATCTACAGAGCCAGCTTCATGTCCGTAAGGCAGAAAGAATGGAAGCAAAAAACTCCAACCCCAAACCCCCCAAAAAGCCACAGATGGTGGATTGGGGGCAAAATAATTGCACCTGACTGACTATTCCAACTTCCACAAGATGTGAATTTTAAAGGCAGAGCCAGATAATGGAACAGTGATGGACACAAGCCAGTGGCTCTTTAATTCCCAGTTTAACTGGAAATTAGCTGAAAGTGTGGAATGTAACAGCAATGACAAAGTGAAACCCAGAAGGCTTATTATGTAAGAAGTTAGACCCCTAAAATTCTTAAAATAGAATTGGTCAATATTAGAGGCTACTTTTGGGAAGAGTTTGAGGGAGATAATGTAATATCACTTACTGCAAATTAAGTTCTTTGGAGACTTTAACACTGAATTTTTTCACTCGTCGTCAAACTACCTAAAGATTATAAAGAGAATATTTACTAGATAAGATGCGATTTATACATTTTGTAGAAATGCTTATAATGTTAGGAAACAAAACTTGCATTGACATTTGCTTCTATGTAGTATGAAGCTTCACCTAAATTGCATGACCTAACAGATTGTGGAATGTAATTTTAAAATACTGGTCTAAAAACAATTAAGATGTGGTAATCTGATCTTCCTATAGAGATCACAGTGAATTATATTTTCACCTTTTTTCCTGAACTTTTCTGTTCAATTATCTCTGCACAATAAAAACCAAGAACAGCTCTGCCTTCAGAATGCAATGCAACCTCTTTCAATTTGCAAAAGCTTCTCCACAATAATAAACCCTTACAGAGAATAACAAAAGAGAACTAATTATCCTTGTGTATATTTGGTAGGATATAAAAAGCTTTTTCAGATCCTTCTGTCCTAATGGGTTGCATTGTGAGAAATTAGGTTGGAAAGAAAAGGTGCAGTTGAAAACAAATTCTGCTCTGCATAAATAGGACTACTACTTCGTAATTCCCCAATGTGGCAGTATTTATTATATAAATAACACTTTATTCTCACAGCTAGTCCCACTCCTGGGGATTTCTTCCTTTAACAAGATGGCCTCTGTATTTGAGACCTCCCTTCCTGAGGCCAGGGTGTTTAAAAGTTGCATTCCAGGATGGACTGGCCTATTTTGGGACTGTTATTCAGTGAAAACTTCCTGAAGAAAGCAAAGTGAGTGAACAGAGATGAGTCGATGTATTTTGAGTCTGTATTTCATTTCAAGCATAACACAGATGATGGAATTGTCTTGAGCTGAGACTTGGGAAGGGTTTTTGGTTTGGGGTTCTGTTGTTTGGTTTTTATTTTTAAGAAAATCTTTGCCTTAGTGGGGTTTTGACTAAAGACAAAACTCTCTTCTAATTGTCACTTTTATGCCCTTCTCCTCCTGTTCCCTTCGCCAGCATTGCTCATTGTAATGTGGTCTTGTAGTGCCACCAAAAGAGTATGCAAGCTCTCAAGCACAGTAGGAAGAAAAAGCTTTAGTGTTGTCATTGCTAACACCTTTCTGATGGATAAAACTAAGCAATAAGAATTGAAAGCCTATACCTGTGCAAAAGGTGGATTATACGTGTACGACTGTGTGCGGTTCGAGTATGCTGAGGTTGCGCTGGGGCTGTCCCCTCACTTGCATTTGAGGGGTGATCAGGACTCATGCTGGGGGGGAGCAAGGTTGGAAACTGGACACAAAACGAAAAGGTTTTGTAGGAGGATTTGTGATTTAGAGGCATATAAACGTGCCTCTGTCTCCTGATGATCTGCAGTGATACGGCTGTACTGAAAACCACATCTTTTAATTTCCCATTTCGTTTCCTCTTTCCCATAAATACCCCTTTATCGGTCGTTATCTTTTGCCCGAGGGACCTTAGGAATCATATCATGACACAACCTGTGTTAACCTGCGATACAAACAAGAAGTCATTTATTTCCCAGGCAGCAAATTCATTACACTCCCTTTACCGCGAAGTAACTTCTTGCTTCGCCCTGCCTGCGCCAGGGGGAGCGCTCGGGCCGGCACAGCGGCCCCGGCCGCTTCCCCAGGGCCGGGGCCGAGGGGTTTTGCCACGGGTATTTCCCTAACGCCACTTTTCTGTTCGTTTCACTGCTTAATGGGGTTTATGAAATTAATTTCAGGGTGGTGGAAGCTGCTCCTTTACACTTCAGTGCCCTTTTTGTGTCTACTACCGTGCACTGCACCCGCTGAGGACTGTTTGATACGTTGCCGGCACCATAAAGGGGCTCGGCTGCGAAAGCGCAAAAGGCAAAGTTCTCAGCCCAGCTCAGGACCGGTTAGTGCTAAGCTGAAGTGCGCTGCAGGTTTTGTCAGCTTTATGGTAATGAATTACATGATGCTGATTGAAGCCAATGACTGAGAAAGATCTCTAGAGTTTCTCTATTTATCCTTTTGCCAAGCTGAAAAATCCTTTACAATTTATATTTGAATGTTTCTTTCAAATTGGAGCAACTGTAAATTGCTCAAGTGTTATACCTTTTAAAACTTTGTGGGGAGATTATTCCTAACAGACCTCATTAATAGAGTGTTTACCCTGACATTCAATTTATTTGTGCTTTATTCTAAATTCCCCCTCTTTTGTGTAACTAAGCTTTAGTTATTGTGTTACGTCCTCTTGGCCCAGTTAAAAATATTAACAAACCTCCTAAACTGGACCACAAAAGCCTTTGTCCTCTTTTTCGGTGTACTAATAACTCTATGTTTTTTCAGTAGTAAAATTACATTGTTACCGTCCCATACCTTTCCCATCCATGATAGCTGTGAAAATACAGCCCCAATGGACATGGATGTTCTTTGTTTTCTTCTGCAACATTTAATTCAGTTTCTGGCTTTGGACTAGAGTTTGTTGGCATTATTGTCTCTGAATCTATTCATATTTTGGGTTATTTTTCCCTGGAAGGAATGGTAGTTCTCTATGCTCTATCTTGTTTGTAGATTTTGTGCCCACATATCTCACTTCTGTTAGCTTCTTTGTGCTAATTTCGTTGTCTTCTATGGTGTTTTCAACATTTAGTTTCATCTAAGAATCGATTCATTATGCAGTGTGTCCCTTAGTCCAGTTCATTAATAAAGACATTAAATAAAACTGTAACTAACGCTAATCCTTCTGGCACAGAGCTGGACACTTCCCTTCCAACTCAGTACATTGCCACTCATCATTACCCTTTGCTTATGGTCTGTCAGCCAGTTTTCAGTCTATGAGATAGTGTATCACATCCCAGCTCTTCAGAGTTTGTCCACAGAGCAAGATTTTTTAGAGAAATCGCATCAAACGTTATCTCTTGTCGCTTTGTTCCACAAATGCTTAAGGCCGTTTTTAATAATAATCAATTTATCTGATGTCTTGTTCATTAGTCATCTCTTCTGTTGATTGCCATTTTGTCTTAGTTTTTTCCTAAAACTAATTTTGTTTCCATATTGTCTATGTTTTGTTTCTGTTGTCTGTATTTTGCTTCTATATTGTGTGTCAATATCTGACAAATATTTGCCAAGATTCTCTTCCTTATTTGAAAACCAGAAAGGAAGAATGTGTGTGTGTGTGTGTGTGTATATATATATATATTTAAGTCTAGTACAATACTTTAGAATGTAGAGCAAAATTAGCTAATGTTACAGTAAGTTACCTACAGTAATAAGCCTGTAAAGAGAAATGAGGAAAGAGAACTAACTCTTCCCGTGTAGATTTCCTGGAAAGACTTTTAAAAGGTACCTTACATTTGTTTGCTATCCTCACTAATTCTTTAAGAATTCCCTAAGATATTGAGACGTATATCAGATAGACATGTTTATTTGGTGTTTCCAGGTATGGGTTGTTTTTTTTTTTCAAAGTATGTTCTTCATTAACGTTTTTGAGTACTTACTGATCAACTCTTTTCAGATGTTTCCAGTTGTTCTTTCTCCTTAGGCATTTCTACATGCCAGTGTTTTATTAATTTCTCAGAATTACATTTCTGATAGTCTGTTACTCATATGTTGCCATAGTGTCTGTATTCATTTCTTGGTTTGAAGTCTAATACTTTCTGATCAGAGGCACCAGGCATCATTATATCCTCACATTCCTAATTCTGCCCTCTTGCTGGAGTTCTCTACTGTTGGCCTCTCTGCTGAAATCTTTCTTCTCCAGATAATGACATTGCTGACAAAACTGAGTCTCTGAGATCTGTTTTAAAAATATTTGTCTGAGGAATTGAAGACATACTGTGAAGGCAGTAATGTAAGTGAAGTAGACCTTACTGCCGAGTCTCTCATTACTTGTATATAGCCATTAAAGGCAAGATTTTTCCAAAATGAGAGCCAAAATGATAGGCAACTTAAGAATTGGGCTGGTATTCAAAAGTGCTTAGTGCTAAACAACTGCTGTTGGTTTAAGTAGCTTGATATTATCCACTGCTTTTTTGTCATGTATTATAGATAATTTTTCTTTAACTCAAAAGTTCCTTTGATTCTCATCTGAGGGTCTCAGAAATGTATATAATTTTGGGAGATGGTGCAGACAGGCAATAAGTGTAACAATATGAACAATGCTACTGAGTTTTGTCACCTCTGCAGATAGTTTAAGCCAATCTCAAAACCCATGCCGTCTGCGTCTGTTGCCAACCAAAGACTTACAGACAGTAGTTAAGGTTTCTGCAGTGGTACAACATCACAAAATATCTTTACCTTAGACAAATACTTATTTTACTGACTTTTTTGATGATTTGATATGGGTTTTTCAGCATAATTTTGACCACCACCTTTTCTGCGGTAGGATGGTAATCATCGATATTCAGATATTGCCATTCATGAGAATCTCCTGTGACTATCTCCCAAAATTCATTGCAATTTTGTCAAGAAGATCTTAATTGCTTCCTTTCCCGAGTTTCTGGCTGTGGTGCTTCATGTATTTGCCTTCAGATTTCCAACTTCTTTCCTGCCATATAGGACAGAGAAACAAGAATTTTTGCTTTTTCATGCAGGGTTTTTTTTTAATTAGTGATGCAGAAACACATGGCGTTGTAGGATACTAGTGAAAATAGTGACTTGTTTCCAAACTTGACATTATTTGCTAGCCAAACAGTTTTCATAATTAAATTTAGTGATTTCTTTAAATAACCTAGCTTAGAAAGTTTAAAACTATTGTTTGAGAATTTGTGAAAGATGCTGGCTGCAGGCAGATCGTCATGTATATATGTTCAGTGCCTGCTTGACCTGAGTGTCAAAATGGGAAGATAAGAGTCAATAACCCTTGCTGATGCATTAAAATGGAGAGATTAGATTATGTATCTTCAGGAACACACTGTGAATAACAAGTCTCGGCATAGGGCTGGTGCACCTGTCATTGCTGGAGGGCAAAGAGGCAAGTGGTTCCAAAGGGAACTGACCTTTTTCTTTCAGGCATTGAGTCAATCCCATATCCTAAGGCACACGTTCTGCGTTAAAATTATTATAACTCTCCTGGTATTATGCTGAAAAACAGACTCTGGTGAAAATCTATTGAAAAAAAAACCAAAATGATGGTGATGGTAGTTTGTGTATTGGTTTTAATTAAGCCTTTATAGGAAATACATTCTGTAATTTTGAAAGACATCACTAAAACAGTTAAGAAGTTCTCTGATAGAGATAAATTTAATTGAAGTGTAAAATAAAATTTTGAAATGTTGTTTGAATTAGCAGCTCACTGGATACCAAAATGTAAATGACAGTATTTATCACTAAATGTGATTCATAAAAACCTGCATCCTTTTAAATAATGTAATGTAAAATACAGTGTATATCCATAGTCTGCTACCTCAGCTGAATTTATATCCGTGAGATCTGATTTACAAATAGACAACTTTCTGTTAAATTATTCACATCTCATAATAATTGATGTAACAGAGTTGATCTTATGCTGGAGCATATTTGATCATAAATTCAGTGAAAGCAGCCACCATCTTTGTGATGTTTGTCCAGCTAAATCCTTCAGTGAATAAAATAATAAAGATGCCAGCTGTGTTTGTTTTATAATCACTGCTGCAATAGGAGGCTGGAAATACAAATGAATAAAAGCTCTAATTATTTGTGTTGGATTTATAAACTCAGAATCTTACTGCAGAGAATTTAAATGGAAAAAATAAAATTTTTACTTCTGCCACATTCTCATAAATGCATTGTTTGCTTTTTTGTCCCTATTTTTTAGGAATCCAGAATAGTTTTAAAATATTGCTATTGTCTGGACCCAAAGTTACAAAATCCAAGGAAATCTTGTAAAAATAGATGAAATTTATGCTTTTCTCTCTGACACCTTTGCAAGTTAAGACTGGACCATCATTTTTGCATTGCCGCCTTTGGTTAGATTCTATAGCAATCTTAAAGCTCTGTTTACTGCTGTGTACTGTTAGCATGCCTCAAACTAATGTAACCACCCTGACATAAAAAAATCATGCTCCAGATTATTATTGGCCTTCCTTTCACATTATGTCTTTTGTAGAATAATGTTATATTCCTTTCATTTCTTTCATATTTGATCCTTAAAGTGCCCTTGAGTCAAGCTTTATTCTGCAACCATGAGGGCATGAATCTTTCCTGAGATGTTGACAGACAGTGTTTGGTGAATATCATTTTTGTGTCAGCTACAGCCTATGTCTATACTGCTAACTAAAGAAGAGCCAGGGACTATCTTCTGGCCCTGAGGCCATGTGGCAGACCTAGCTACAGCTCTACTAAGTAACACTTGGGCATGCATCTCCTGTGGGCTTTATGTGGTCCCCATGCAGCTGCACTTGCAGTTACTAGTTTGGGGGTGTTCAGTATTTGTTTTTTTAATTCAAAATTTCCAAAATAACATAAGACCCATGTTGCAGACCACAGGAATTGTGTTTTCTAGCATAAGACTGAAGGTAGTATATTGCATGCCCTGCTTGTAGGAGCCTGGTACATGCTGCCTTTTGGGAATGTTCCCTGGCATGGGTTGTTCCCTGAACTGTGTCTAGGAGTGGTTTGGGAGAATGCCAGTTAGCATGGGCCAAAATAATCCAGGGGGCAATGTGGACACTCAGTAGTTAAGAGGTGAGGCTCTCTCCCTTGCCCTGCTTAATTCGGTGATATAGGCTTCAACAGAGAGATTCTTACTATTCTCTGCCCTGTGCACACTTGAGCGTATTCCCAGTGAAGTTTCTCCTCTCACTGTCATGCTAGCATCCTTTGTCACCTAGGCCTGAAGCCTTAGGGATGTTTTTTATCTTTCCTATCCCATGCATCCAGACTCCTATATATGTTTTACAATATTTTTTTTCTTTCCAGCTTTTCCAAGATACTTTTTTCCTTCCCCAACCAACGTTGTCACTCAGATCTTGATTATCGTAATATACTTCTTATGTCTTCTCCTGGCCAACACCCTTCTTCAGATCATATAAAAAGCAACCAGTAAATTCAGTTTAATTTTTTGTGGATTTTTTAGCTCCCCTCCTAATGCTGGCTGTTTCACTCCATGTTTTTTAAGCTCCTTCTTACCCTTTTCAAAATCCTCCATAATTATGCCTTTTCCTCTCATCCTTCACAAAGCTGTTGTCGTGGTTTAACCCCAGCCAGCAACTAAGCACCACGCAGCCGCTCACTCCCCCCCATCCAGTGGGATGGGGGAGAAAATCAGGAAAAGAAGTAAAACTCCTGGGTTGAGATAAGAACGATTTAATAGAACAGAAAAGAAGAGACTAATAATGATAATGATAACACTAATAAAATGACAACAGTAGTAATAAAAGGATTGAAATGTACAAATGATGCGCAGGGCAATTGCTCACCACCCGCCGACCGACACCCAGCCAGTCCCCGAGCGGCGAAAAAAAACCCTGCCCCCCCCTTCCCAGTTCCTAAACTAGATGGGACGTCACATGGTGTGGAATACACTGTTGGCCAGTTTGGGTCAGGTGCCCTGGCTGGGCATGAGAAGCTGAAAAATCCTTGACTGTAGTCTAAACACTACTGAGCAACAACTGAAAACATCAGTGTTATCAACATTCTTCACATACTGAACTCAAAACATAGCACTGTACCAGCTACTAGGAAGACAGTTAACTACATCCCAGCTGAAACCAGGACAGCTGTGTATTTGCTCCTGTTCCCTATTCTTACGTCAGTGATACCTTAGTCATATTTAGCCCTTCTTCTGTCCCTTAGATAATTCAAGCAGACTCACAACGGCTGTTGTCCTTTCTGGGAATCAGATGGGCTTGTGCCCAGATAGTGTCTTCACCAGTTGTTTGCAGTCCTTTTCTCCAGGCTTCTTGTTATCAGTTTGGAAGCTGCTAGGACTAGTCCTTGTCTGCCTCAAATGCCTGCTTTCACAGAGAAGCATCCATTTAGGACCCTAAAATGGCACCCAGGTGTTTATTTACCTGCCCATCCCACTTTGGTGGCAGCACCCATGACCAGATGTGTTGCAGAGCTCCATGAATTCTACAAAGTGCAAAATCTTTTGAAAATCCACCTGCTTATTTTGGGTCATTAGAAGTGACCTTCTGAGCTCTACTGGCAGTCAATTTTTAGGGATTTTAGGGAAATCTAACCTTTAGTGGTCACTATTATAGATAACAATTTTGATTTTAGTTCTTAAATCACCTATGCTGATTTATGCCTAAATAGCAGTAACTTCCTGCTTTGCTGTCTCTCTTTCATGCTACTTTGACAGGTTAGGATTTGCAAAAATAGTTCAGGGTTGAGTCCTTCCCTACTGCAAGCCAGTTTATGAGCGTCGGATAGCATTGCATCCTCACACATATGTGAGTACAAGCACTTAAAATCCACATATTTCAGTAATTCATAGCTAAAATATATGGAATTTGTGGTTTGGTCATTCACCTCCAACCTGTTCATAGTTAAAAAGGCATAAATTGTTGTGTTAAATCTGAGAGACTTTTTTAAAAAGACACTTCAACACAGGTACGTGTGGATATGTAATGTTTCACTTTTTTAAAAAGATCAATGCAAAATAATGTTACATTTTCCCCAAATTGCACACTAGAGACAGATCACTGTTTTCTTCTTCTACAATGGTCTCTGTGCCTAAGAAACCCTTGACTAATTACACTCATTTTTTCCCCTGTTCAAGTTCAAAGTCAGATTCAGACTTCTTTTAACAGATTGGCACAAGCATGTTTGTCTTTTAACAAGTGTTACTGCAGTTGGTATCAGGCACTGGATTCTCAGTCTGCAAGCTTCTCCCTACTGGAAGATGACCTAATGTTCACTTTAGAAAGTATTTATCTCCATTAATGTAAAGAGAAAGAGTGGTGTGCTAAATCAGGAGAGTGAATCTGGAGAAGGAATGGCACCTTCTGCGCTACAATGCTGGTGTAAATGTGGCATCTCATCCTGTGTTCTTTTCTAACATCACCTGAACCAAGTATCTGAGGGTCAGGGAGCTGCAACTAGTTCTGTATGATGGAAGTCTGTCTAAATATATAAGCATAATAATACATAATAAAGTATTTTTGACTGCATAGCTTTGAATATATTGCCCATATGCTCTCATTGTAACCATCTTGGTCTCCTCCTCTCAATGTTTACTAGTTCTGCATCATTTCCCTGTCACGTCTTAGCTTAGGAGTATAGTTGCAAAAAGACCAGGATGCCTACTTGTACATAATTGCTTAGTCTCATTGGGTTGAGCCAGGCAACTCATATACATAAAGTTAAATAAATGCGTATGCCTGGGGTCTGTCTTCCCAAGCTTTCTAGGCTTGGGGCATTCTCTCTGCCTCCAAATCTCTATCCACCTTTAATGAGCTGTATACATAAATACAAAGTACTCCTGTTCATTCCATATCCATAAAAATATATTTTATTAGCTGAGAGGTATACAATAATAGGAAAGATCAGACCCATCCGATGTTTTAGGGAGCTGTAGGAGGACAGGACAAGTAGCTGCTTCCAAGTGGTTGATGGATCTGAGACCCTGGCAAGACAGATTTGTAGGTTAACTGTGATAAATGATCTTTGGCTTCACTGACTAAAGCGAGGTCACCCTTCTTGGGGCACTGCCTGCATGCTGCAACCTTGCCGCAAATTCTTGTTGAAGTACTGAGCAAACAGACCAGTTCTTATTTACATTAGAATGAAATTAAGACTTCTCAAACCCAAGATGATAAAATGTCAGACAGGAGGGCAGAGATTTATAAGGCGGTACTAATGTTTATTTACTAGAATTTAGTTCTGTCTTTTTTTTAGTTTTCAAAAGGCAATAGGTCCAAAAAGACAGCTGTTTTTTCCTTCTGTAGTTACTTAATAAGGGAAAATAGGGGAAACTTTGGTTACTGCCCTAGTGGCTGCACCCACTTGACAAATTTGAAATTCAGAGTTTGGTTGTTTTTTCTCTGGAGTATTTTTTGCTTGGATTTCTTTGGAGAGAAACAATTCAGATTGTTGAGGGTGGGAGGAGGAAAAGCACTGAGCTTTGACTGCATTGTGTGCCAAAGGTTTATTTCAGCTATTTCTATGTTGAGGGGGGGGCGGGCGGTGGCGGTTATTCCCTCATGGTTTTTTTGCTTATGTCCAGCCAGTGAGGAAATAAATATGTGAAGAAAGAATGCTATGGAATGTTAACTCTGCTGCCGTATTTTCTTCCTTTTATCATGCCCCAAGATTCAGTGAAGTTGATATAAATTCACCATGCCTTCTTTTAAAAAGCATAACAGAAAGGCATTCTTCCTTTAAGAGTCAGACTGTAAAAGGTGATTTTCTTTCACTCAGTTTGGTTTAAGCCTGTAAAAAGCATTAAGTGAAAAATCTGATATATTTGTTAGGGCATTTATTGCATTACTAACTTATATTTTCAGTTCTCAGTGAAAGGTTTATAGAGAACATAAACCTTGAAGAGTTTTTGTTCAGGATTAAAGATATATTTTCTCCATTTTCTGGTGAAATAATAGCTCATAAAATGATTGGGGTGTTAGTAATTATTTTTAGCTCTATTTATTTTCCATGGATATTCCGTTCAACTGCTGAGGTGCACGAAAAAGGCCTTTAAAAAACACTCTCCTTGATCAGAAGACTTATGCCCTTTAAAGAATTTCAAAATAATCAAAAGCTTCTGATTAGGTGTTGCCACCATGTTGTTGTTCTTCATCAGTTACACTTGCAGCAAGCAAAGATCTTCCAGTAAACTATAAATCTAGCAAATTCAGTAGTAGTCTGTTGTGGTGTAAGTAATACACTATGTCTTCCATAACTAGTGTCTTTAACACTGGGCTAATGGGATGCTGAAAGAATTAAAATAGCTGATTGATGTGCTGGTTTTGGCTGGGATAGAGTTAATTTTCTTCACAGTAGCTAGCATGGGGCTATGTTTTGGATTTGTGCTGAAAACAGTGTTGATAACACAGAGATGTTTTAGCTGTTGCTGAGCAGTGCTTACACAGAGCCAAGGCCTTTTCTGCTCCTCATCCCACCCCACCAGTGAGTGGGCTGGGGGGGCACAAGAAGTTGGGAGGGGACACAGCCGGGACAGCTGACCCCAACTGACCCAAGGGATATTCCAGACCATATGATGTCATGCTCAGTATATAAAGCTGGGGGAAGAAGGAAGGAAGAGGGATACGTTCGGCATTATGGTGTTTTGTCTTCCCAAGTAACCGTTATGCGTGATGGAGCCCTGCTTTCCTGGAGATGGCTGAACACCTGCCTGCCGATGGGAAGTGGTGAATGAGTTCCTTGTTTTGCTTTGCTTGCGTGTGTGGCTTTTGCTTTACCTATTAAACTGTTTTTATCTCAGCCAACAAGTTTTCTCATTTTTACTCTTCCAATTCTCTCCCCCATCCCACCAGGGGGAAGTGAGCGAGCAGCTTGGTGGTGCTTAGTTTCTGGCTGGGATTAAACCACAACACATGTAAAATCAAAAAGAAGTAATTGCTAAATTCTTTCTAGGGCAAAATGGTAAGTCAGGTTCCGATTAAAATTGCTTAGGAAATACTTTTTCTGGGAAATATATGTATCTTAGAGACACTGCTGAAAACTGAAATAATGTGAAATACTTCAGGCATTCTTCTTTTGGTTTAAAGAATTAGTTGTAGTTTTAAACAGTAGCGGAACACTGTACCTAGCAGTCATGTTGCCTGGAATATCACAGCCTCAGAACTCCCAGAAATTAAGGAAGTTACATGATCATATCACAGAAAGCCACGTTCTCAATAGCTTATAGTATGTTATGACTGGACATATATTGTATATTTGCTGTTTAAATAAGCTTATTTTTCTTCTCTTTAATGTCTGCCATACAGACTCCATAGTTCTTCCTTCATTTGATGCTCCAGCATATATTACCCTGGCAAAAAGATAACTAGTATCAACTGTAAACCTTATTCTGTATCAAAATGGTATAGAACAAGTGGAGGAAATATCTGCAATATAGTCAATGAAGAGTATTGGCTGTCTTCATGCCCTAAGCTCTCAATAGTTGGACTGGGTTTCTTTAGAAGGTTTCATAGCCCAGCATATTTATTCTGAGGCATCAGAGCAAGAGCTAGCCCAGGTGAATGTCAGGCTACAGAAGGACAAAACTCAGGATACTGTTAAGTCTGTTGTACATTGACTGATTCTCTTTAAGCTCAGCATTTAAAGCTCAAATCAAACAAATTCAATTTTTAAAGGTGTTGTATTCTGTAAGGGTGTTAATGTTCTGCTTCCTATGTGTAGCAAACCATTCAAGCTGAACATTGCAAGCAGTGTTGTGTTGTAGAAATACAGCAATGCATCTGAAACGGACACTAAAACCCATCAAATGTAGTACAGGTTGAGTCAGGGAGAAATAGATTAATATCTAAGTTTTTGTCTTGAGTTACATTCAGTGATGATACATAAAAATTATTTTATGATCTAGTCATGACTAAGCTTAATGGCCATTATCAAATGTGAATTGCCATGAGAGGTTGGATCACTTCATTGTCTAGCTTTGGTGTGACCAAACTGAGTCTCTGAAGCCTCACGTGACTCGTGAGCAGTTTAAGTGTCTTAATTCTCCATTCTGAGAAGTTCAGGACCTACAACTATAATTATGGTTTACCTACTGGATCAGTAGATTCTTCTAAAAATTTACCAAGTGTGTAAAAATGATATACCTAGAGTTAAATCTATATTAATTAAAATAGAAAAAAACCCTAGTTGTCTATATTGTTAGAACTTTAATTTGTTACATTCACTTTTTTTCATGAAATGCTATTCATCTTGTCTGCTTTCCAGCTAATGGCATCTGTGCAACTGTCAAGTGAGAATTAGTTCACATGGGTCTGGGTTATTATTACCTTCCTAGAATGTACTGAATGAACTTACCTCCACAGCTTTCCAAATGGGGCTTTGACCTCTTTTACATCAACATTAACAGCAATATCAAAGAATCAAAGACTGATGCTTTTATCTCTGTTCTGTATCAGTGAATACTTATCATTGGTTGTCATGGCTTTTATTTTAATAATAAACATTTTGACCACTTTTTCAGTACTTCAACAGATAAGACTGCTGATGCTGTGATACGGTAATATAATTAAAAGGGATCAAACTAATTTCTAAATTCCCAAAGAGATTGTTTCATACACCCTTACGGAAATTGTGAAGGTCTGAAGACTGTGGAGTGCAGTGTTGTGCAGGAGCACAGAGCAAGGACAGATGCTGGGAGCAGTATAGTCACATTAATGCAGGATTTGTCCCAGCCTAGCTCATCTAAGAAGCCTGAGTGGGATGTTGCACAACTGTGGCAATCTTGCATCTAGTGAGGTACCGAGCTAGAAGAGTACAATTAAACCGATGGCCTGGGGAGCCTGGAGACCATACTTTCCCACCTTACATGTGTAGAGAGCTCGGTGTTTCTGAATCTAAACTGCTGCCAGCACCTCTATTTGGGAAGAGCAAGAGGGGCCCCGGGTGTTTGGAGACATGCCTCCTAAAGAACGTGCACAACCCAGCACAACGTTAGGACTGCTGTTGGCAGCCCCATGCAGGTGTGGGGCACAATCCCAACACTGAAATGTGGTTCCTGTGGCTGTGTTTGACTGTAATGTTTACTGTATAGTTTGACTTGAAGTACCTCTACACTGTGCTGTAGAGCAAATTCTGTATTTTGTGATTGATCAGCAACAAGTAAAACCGTGCTTCAGTGAGCCTTCAAAAGCTTTTGTCTCTCTTTGTTCATTAGTTGTAGTCCTCAGAACCCTCTGTGTAAAACACTGAAAAAATGGTAACGTCTTTACTGTGTTAGATTCTCGACTTGAGGTGCTGCTTTATGCCTTCATCTGCATCAAAAGCTAAAAGCATCGCATCAAAACTTGCATTCACTTGTTGCAGTGGTTTCATGATGGCTAAATAAACTCTACAAAAGCTCTGTGGAGTCACACCAGGCGCGTTAGGGAAGCAGCTACTGCACGCTGGAACTGGCACATCAAGTCTTTGAAGACGGTAGGTGTTCTCGGCATGGCTGTAAGAACAGAAAAGGCTGTTGATATTTAGTAAAAAGGAAATGTTATTTAAGGTAGGCCCTGCTCCGATTTGTGTGCTGCGTAGCTGCTGCTAGTAGGGTCACACGTATATTCAGAGGTGCAAACTGTCAAGGCACATGAGGGCATGTCCGTGTCAGCTCGTGAGAAGATAATGAATTTGCAAAGAAGACATTAGCTACACTAGGCATTGTTGGCACAGTTTTGTGTCAGAACTCAGAAGAGGCCTAAAGCCTGGAACAAGGGGGAAAGACTGCCATCCTCAAGCAGACTTGGGTAAAAATGGGGAATACGGCCCTCGTGGCAGTGCGATGGTAGGTGAGATACCACAGGGACTGTACAGGAGCCCTGTGGTTGAGGGGACCACAGCATCCTCTGCGAAACGAGCTGCGAGGGTTACCATATGGCCTGCCTGATTTGCACTGATTTGTTTATTCTCTTTGTACTGTTAAAGTTTAAACTCTGCTAAATGGTGTGATTGTTTGGGTTAACTGTGGTTTTGTCTTTCAGCACTTCAGGTTGCAAGAGATTACTTAGAATAAAGAAGCAGAGCTGAGATTTCCAAAGGGAATTAGGTGCCTCACTCCTCTAGGCCATGCTATAAATGCCAGTCGAGAAATGAATTAATGATACGCTGCGAGAGTCGTATCATGGAAAATATGCACAGTAAATGATTTTTGCTTTGGGAAGTATTTACCTCATGCTGTTAGGAGTATATAGACAGCATATTATCTCCATTTGTTTTAATGCCCATTTGTCTTAATTATTAATGTGAATTTGAGCTGCCTTCTTCGTTGCATTTAAAAGCAAATCACCCCAAGTTCAGAAGTTCACTGCACATGCCCAAAACTTTCTTTTTCTCAAGAGCTTAAACCAAACTTCAGTGATCTTAGTCATGTTCTGCTTGACCAAATACTGACCTTCCTCTGCAGTAGAAAGACATTTAAGCCTGTTTTCTGAAATTAAATCAAATTCTTGTAATCCAATGAGGTTTACAACTGCTCAAGTCTAGTCAGATTCATATATGTTTAAAGTGAGACAGGTTCATATGGTGTTTGTTTTTCTTGAGCTAAGGCTGTATATAGCATTTGGGATTAAGTTGAAAATCTGTGTGTTTCACAAACGTCATCAGAGTACGTGTGTAAAAATACTCCCAATATTTCTAAAACAATATCTAGATATTATTATTTAATACTCATTGCCAAAGGTTTCTCTGTATTCTGCTATACGCCACATTTTCTGAAAGTATGTATGCTGTCATGGCTAATAAGTATTCCTCAGTGAATAGTGTGACAGTAAGTGAAGCGTGAATATTGAGACTTGCCATATCATGCATGCCAAGTTCCTATATGTCCCAACTGCTGTGAGACAAAACATGCTATTATGTTTTAGACACAAAGCCATATTGTATGAAATTCTATCCTGTCACATACTGAAGGAGGTGTATTTAAAAATAAAATCTTTTTTTCTTTAGTTCTTTTTGTTAACTTTTCTGTATTAGGTATTTAACTACTGAACCCCATCAGAAAATTCAGCCTTTGTCCCTACTGAGGAATCATGTTTCAAACTTACATCAGACAAATTGTTCATGTTTTAAGGAGGATATTTTAAAGAGGCTATTGGCAAAAAAAAAAAAAAGGAAAGAAACAAAACCAAATGTTCCAACGTTCCAGACCGCTGAGGTTATGCACTAAATGGGTTTCTCCAAAAATTTCTGATGCAGTAGATATAATTGAAATACATGATCATACAGTGCATTTTTCGTAAGTAAAAGAATAGCTTGTCTTTAAACAAAGCAGCAAAATTAGTCATGCATTCCACTAAGGCATCAATTTTAAGGCTGACAACATTAGAAGCCCACATGCATATACCTTTTGCAATGTCCACTGATTTCCAGAAGTGACCGTCGCAGAAGACATGGGTTTTGGAGAAGAATTTTTTCATTGCTGTGCAAAGCTCTGTAAACAAAGCTAGAACTTTGATGTAGAACTTTAAAGATACAGCTGAGCCTAGCTAAAAGTGAAGATTTGATCCATGAGTTACTTGGATGATCTTCTTCGGCCTGTATTACACAGAAGGTGAGACTTGATTGTTATGGTCCCTTCTGAGTTTAAAATCTATAGATGCTTGGGAACATAATACTAATAATGTAGCAACTGGAATCTTCAAAGCACTGTAGAAACAAGTAACATCCCCCCTCCCAGCACTACTCAGAGTATTATCAGGGCAGGTGAATGTGATAATTATAGCAGACTGAACTATTTTTGCAGACTGTGCAATGAATTTAGTCTTTTTTCTATTTATTAACCAGTTCTAATTTTGACTGATTTATTCACAACTGTTTCATTAGTTGATGTGATTATGTTGCAGCCCTAGATATTTTTGTTCAGTTTATATTGTATTAATGTATAATCTGCTGATTATTTGATACTTATCTTTGGTTTTTTGATTGATCTCAGTAAACAGGTCTCTCTTCTGTTTCTAAACTGGGAAGATGACTTTGGCTTCCTAAACTGTTGCTACTCAAAATATTTTCAATTTATATTAGTTAATCTGATTGTCTTGCTAAAAAAATTCTTAGCGGTATGCCAGGTACATTGGTGACCATTAATACAGTCAAAATGTCAGCACTACTCTGTTCAAGAGCACCAAGGAACTAGGGTGTCATCATCCATAATTTCACCTGCAGTTCAGAATTCGTTAATATTTGAATGGTCTTTTCTTTTGCTTTGCCTTACTTAATTAGCGTCTTCACTTTACCTATGGGTCAGCTAAGGAATGGCACAATTCTCATATCGGAGGGTAATATTTCACTACTTACTTAAGTGACCTCATTTTTCTGACTTAACAGTAGCTTTCCTTCAAGACAGAGCAAGTTTACTATGGCTCCTAAAAAGGATGCAGCTACCTCTGTGGGGAAAAAAAATATGTTGGTGAAATGATTTGCCAGGACCTCTGAACAAATAATTGGTGCAGGTCAGATTAGGACACAAGGCAGGCTGCACAGGCTCAATATAATCACCAGTCCATGGAAATTTTGGACGTGTAGAAGAATTAATACCAATTCTCCCTGAATATTTACCCCTTCCCTTTCCTTTTCATTGTTAAGAATAGCTTTTTCTCCTGGTATTTTGCCGTGTTCTGTAATGAACTTTCCTGTAATTTTCACAAAAGTTTAATGAAACAATTTCTACAATCTGGTAGTTTAAGGAGTCTGGAATTAATCTAATATATAATCTAATTTATAGGCAATGACTGTTTCATTCAAGATGCCTTTATTTTGTCATGAACTGAAAATGAAAACAGAAGCAATTAGGCCCATCAGAAACACTGGAGTTCAGCGTCTGTTTAACCTGGAAAGGCAATTCCAAATCCTAATCCAGGGAATTCTGTAAGATTATGGTTGATGAGAAATAATGCCCTGAAGTGGTCAGCACTTCTGGGCAGTTCATCCCTGGGTAATTTCTGGACAAATATCCTGCCAGTTCTCAAGAAGAGATCAGATAGGCACAGTATTCAGAAATTCCTATCTAGCATACAGTTGCTAGAAATTAAAAAGACAGCCAGTGGCATATTTTTTGAATCATTACAATTATCAGCATATCATACATATGTCAGCACATAATTTAGTAGAGATGCTTTTGACTTCTAATATTTTTTTTTTTCACACTGAGTGTAGTATGGGCATGACAAAAAGTTGTGTCTATGACATTTGTGAGTTTAAAGTTCTCACTGTAATAACAATTTTTTTTTTCATTTAGTGTTTTCAGTGTTTGTTCTTTGTTGTAGAGATAGTTTTCACCTGTGCATACACTGATCTGTATAGCTTATGCCATGTCAGCCCAATAAAAGAGTAACTGTTTAATCCACCTTCCCTGAATGGCTTTCCAGCAAGTCAGCTTCAGCTGAACAAAAATGAACATTTGCATGAAACATGCTGTGGGATTATTGATTTTAGAGGATAACACAATCTTTTTCAAATACTGCAGTATTTTGGACTGCATTCTACTTTACCTGTTTTGGGAAACCAGTGCATTGAAAAATAGGAGACCTTTTATACACTTTGGCATTTTTACCTGATGAGATCTTTACTGAGCAAAGGCATGGCTGAATTTACAAAGTTACCTACTAATAATAGCAGCACAATGTCAACAAGATTCAGCACCTCTTTTCTGACTACATACTAGAATAAGTCTGGTGGCTTTGGAAATTTAGAAGGCAGCTGCCAAGCCATGTCTTGCTGATTACCATTTTACTCTCTCTCCTCCAAATCTATTATTTTTAGTTTATATTTTCTTATCATATTCCCAAGCATATAGCTCCCAGTAAAACAATGAGTTTTCTTAGACTTCCCTAGGTACCTTAGAAAAGATAATTCACTTACAATTTAATGTTTACATTCCATTAACACCTGATGAAGAGTCAACCCCCTGTATGTGAATATATGAAAAAATAAGAAGTCAGTACTTCCCAAAAGACAAATGTCTTTATGAAACATGATGCATATGTTGCATGTTAAGTGTCATTGGATTTTAAAATTTGATACTTGACAAAGTTGTATGAATACTGCTGTTATTTTAAGCTTGGATTTCATGGGTTTAGATAGTAGTAACCATTTGTTTCCAGCACTGTAAATTTTCAGTCTGTCAGTATGCTCAATAAAATGTAAATGGAAGAATCAAAACAGTTGCTTTCAAGATGCTGTTGCTTATGATCTTTTAGCATACTAGGCAGGGCACATGTGATATGGTATATTATATGCTCTATATTTGTAAAATTTGTATGAATTTTGAGCTATCAATCCAGAAGTAATTAATTGACTCCCTAACCTGAGGAATATCTCTCCTGGTAGTGCTCCCAAATAGACTTTGTCTTTATCCTGGCTAGCAAGACTCAGTGTTTCAACTGTGCTGGCTGCATATGGAATTAGTAAACAGAATAATGAGACTGTTTTTCAGAAAAACCTTCTTGTTTGTGTTACAGGCTGAGCTATGTGAATCACGCAGAAGATCTAGCCTCCAAACTACTCCAGTGTTTCCCAAAGAACAGATTGTCAGCACAGGCGGCCCTGAGCCATGAGTATTTCAGTGATCTGCCCCCACGGCTATGGGAGTTAACTGATAGTGAGTATAACCACCTCCGAATTGATTAAAAAGAAAGACGCTAGTTCATACAGATGCATGTGTGTATGCTAACCCTCACATGCAGACAGCTTCATGGACATACACAGCCACACACAAAATACGTGAGTGCAATTGTGTAGCTTGAAATTACAGAGTTAGCTTGACACAGGACAAAATGGATTCTTTTTTTTTTTTTTTTTTTTTGCTATCTCTGCTCTGCAGTCTGCAGCCAGCTATCTTTGTATTTGATTATGTGTGCAGCCAAGAGAATTATCTGAATTGTCATAAAGCAAAAGGAAAAATACAATTTACATATTTAGTGCTTTTCACTTTATAACATACAGTACTTCTTAACTAGCTGCAGCATACAGGATAAAAATCCAGCCGTGTTTGATTCACAGAATCTCTATCTGTTATAACAGTAACCTTTAAGAAAGGACTCAGCATTTGGAAGTCTGAAAAACACAAAGTAGACAATCAGTTAATTTGCTGAATTAGACTGTGTTAGAAGAGGATGGCAGATGATGTTATTAACTAAGAATGCTTTCAGCATTTACATACATCTTTTTATTTCTTTTATTAAACAAAATGCATTCCAGTTGACTTGGCAGAAATGTTCCTATCATCATGTATGCTGTCAATTATCTCTTTAATAATTGTGAATCATTTATATCATACATGTCCATATCTTTTTCCAGTGTTAAAAGCACACTACTATTTATTCTGGGGAAAAATATTATCATGCATATTTTTGATTCAGAGAAGGTTCTGTTATTAAAAATAGGTTTCACAGGGGAATAACAATCAGCATTTTGCTTTAACTCAACGTGGTGAAGAGAAGCATGCTTGCATTAGAACAGTGTACGTTATTTTCTGCTTTCAAACATGCATCCATTAGCAAAAGATCTAAATCCAGTACTTCGAGGCAAAAAGTTCAGAGATGCAACAATGACATGTGTGTGTGTGTAACTATGGCTGATTTAAAAGTTTGCTTGTAAAAACTGAGGTCCCTTTCTGAATATTAATCCACAACAGATTCTGTTTACATCAGTGTCAGTATGAAAACTTTTGTCTTCCAAAAATTTATCTTTTGTATCCTCAACAGCTGTAGTAGTCACATTTTGAGCTCATTCTGTGGCCTAAGTACCCTACTCCTGACTCTGCTCTGAATAGCACTCTCCCATTTGTAGAATATGAACGTTAAAATCAAACCAGCACCATTAATTTTTGTCCATCACCAGCTCTGTCATAGACCATGTCCTTGCTCTGCAAAAAGATTCCCAGTTTCCTCCTCTGCCATGCTAACATACCACTCAGTTTGCTGGCTGCGGTACTTTATAAGATGAAAATTCAAAGGATGCAGTGTAAATTAAAGATGCTGTTGAAAGTCTGCCTTTGCTGAAACTGATGCAAAAAGAGGTTCATTTCTTCAGGACTAATGAAACATCAAGAATGCCAGTTCATTTATCCTTTTTCCACTAAATGGAAAACAAAAATCACTCTGCAGTGGTGACATCTCAATCCTTCTGACTGTGTGATTTAGTCTAGCCAGGATTTTGAATTCTGAATTCTGCAGTAGTACTTTTCTGTTAATATGGACTTATTACCCACTTGCCACTTAGTTTATCAGTCAGT
The DNA here is from genome assembly GCF_947461875.1 of Haliaeetus albicilla. NCBI lineage: Eukaryota > Metazoa > Chordata > Aves > Accipitriformes > Accipitridae > Haliaeetus > Haliaeetus albicilla. The sequence continues at coordinate 55,472,260 of NC_091484.1, read as the reverse complement.
GGTTAAATCCAGTTCTATCAGTGAAGTAAATGCCTACACATTATCACTCTGCAGCAGGCTGCCAACAGAGACAGTCTTGTCCTAGTCATTAACAAGCACAATGTATGCAGAACACCAGAGGGGAATTAAAACCACAAAAAATACCTCAGGGTGGTATTTTTAATATGAGAATTTAATTTGTAATTTCACAGATTAAGAATTTTGGCTGCATTAATCCTTTTATCAGCTCACAGCAGGTTATTTGCAGAAGCATAACCATAAGGCGATATTCATTGGCAGAAACACGTCTTTGCATAACGTTAAACATCAGGAGCAGTGAAACCTTTTGAAGGGGGGAGAATAAAGATGAAAAATCATTATATTTTAAAGCAAGGTTCTTCTAAATGCCTCCAGTAAAATTTTGAGTTACAGAAAGACTATTTCTGTGTCTAGTAGATAATCATTATGAAGCATAAATCCAGATGCAAGAAAGGACAATTCCAGTATCAAATACTACAATCATTTCTATTTAGTATGACTTGGATATACTTGTAAACATATTTACAAAACAAAGAAGTCATATACTTTGGAGAGTTGGGAAAATGTTTACTGTGTAGTGAAATTACCAGTTTTCGTGATTCTAGTTCTCTGGGTTAATATTTTACGATGAGAAACACTTGCTGTTGATAGTTAATTAAATGTAGGTATAAACACATTGTGTCTTTATGCACAACAGAAGTGTCTGTACACACAAAATCTACTGCCTCCTAATCAAGACACCACTGCAATTTTGTAAATCTCTGTAGTGAATAGTATTCATCATGGAATATATTTTGTCCACCTTGGTCCTAGTGCTGAATTGCAAATTTGGGGATTTAGCACTAAAAACCAAAGAAAGACTCACAGGTGAGGAGAAAGAAAAAGAGAAGGGGAAAAAAGTCAGTCAAATGATTCTCCATCAGAAAATACTGTTCCTTTGGAATCACAGTATTTCATGAAAGTATGGTGACTCTGCCTACATTGAAAAAGTAAAAAAGAAGTATTTCACTTTCTCTTCTTGTTTTGACTTTAGTACTAAGTGTTTATATTCTATGTAATATTTTACAGGATAAAATTTTAATCTTGTGTTTTATTTTAAAAATGTGTGCAAAATGAGTTTATGTGAGAAGCAAAATTTTGATTTTTTTATTTGGCTTGGTTTCAAGTCAAGGCATCATTTCAATTGGGTTGGAAGTTCAATTTCCAGATAAGCTCTGTCTAACATCTAACCACTTTCATTTTTTAAAAATAGTACATTAAAAAGGTAAGAGTTGTGCAGTTCTGCTGAAAACATACTGTCTGGGAATACAATACAATTTATGATGCAACATAGACTTCATTCATCTCACACCTGAGCAGTAATCTATAGATTAACCCCTTTTACTAAATATGTGTACTTGTTATTTTCTATTGAAAAAAACCCCCAGTCCTCCCCCTTTTCTGCTTTCATATTTGAGAGCTCATATTGATTTATTTGCATAGAATATATGCCATTCATAATGTATGTTACCAAGGATAGCAGAATCTCAAAAGCAGGCTGAGATGTCAAAAATACAGTGGGAAGATCTTGTGCACAAAACAATAGCCAGGTCTTTTAAAGACTTAAAGATGGAAGAGTAGCTCCAAAAACTTACAGCTATGCTAAAACAAAGAAAACTGTTACGGCTCCAATCAGTTCTTTAAACAGTCTATTAACATTTCCTCTTGCAACCACGCAGTGGCATATTCAAGGATATTTTTATATGGACACTTGTTCTCAGACAGTATTAAGAGTCAGTGGTTTTCCCCCAATAGTTTGAGGCATCCTAAGTAAAAATAAGTTTTCATATCATCAATGTGTGAATCCTTAACTATTTGCAGTTTGATCCCTGTGATTAATATTATCATGTCTACTAGTAATTATTTGCCTGGTGTTACATGGTTTTTCTAGCTCATGCAGAAGGGGATTGCTTTATGTAAAAGCTTTTTGAGTTGTTAGGATATTTTTAACAAGCCTATTTGTCTTTAACAGTTAATAAAATGAAGTCAAACAAAATAGCTCAGTTCTACTGGCATCAAGATTCTGAAGATGTACTATGTGATGTCAAATTATTGAAAACCTTGCTGCATTTTTTCACATTCTTATTTAGTTCTGAATGCTCTCAGAGCAGAAATTTTAAAATGGAAAACATGAATTATATAGTGGTACACAGGACAAATAAACACACACAACTGGGAACAGGTTTTTTTAGAGGCATGCCGCTAAGAATGTTGTCATCATAGAGCTTCCATCATAATGCATGCAGCTTCTTTCCATTCAGAATTTTTACAGTGCTTACTTGCATAAATAGTGGTATATGTAAAAGCTGTATATATTTACTCAGTGTTGTGTTTGCCATATGTATTAACTAATTATTTTTAAATTACTGCTTTTGCGGGAAAAAAATCAAAGTTTCTAAACTGACACTCTTTTTTGCAGTGTCTTCTATTTTTACGGTACCGAATGTAAGATTACAGCCAGAGACTGGAGAAAGCATGAGAGTCTTTGGAAAAAACAATAGTTATGGCAAAGGTGTATCGAACAGCAAACACTGAAGAATACCTATGTTCACAACTGAAAATGCAGGTAAGGCATGATTATTGGAAAGTATATCTTTGAAAATACTCTTTACTTTACTTCTCTTTAGAGGAAACAAAATATAAAATTCAACTGCACATTTCTTAAATTGCTCATGTTCAGGCAGATAATCTGGTTTTGCAGTTTAATGGTCAATATAAGGAGTGTAAGTTCCTGGCCTTGGGGGCAGGATCAGTGTCACTGACAGGTTGAAAATATTGCAGGAGTTGGTGCCAGCAGATTAAACATTAGGTTGCCTTTAATTTGGACTGATGTTTTTTTGCCCTGGTAAGATATGGAGAGATAAAATACCTCTTGCCAGTTCTGTTGTTGAACTTTGGGGCAAGGACAAGAAATGATTCATTTAGTAGGTTTGGTAGCCCTCATAGCAGAAGGATGTTCTTGATGGAAACAGAGGTGCTGTCATGTTAATGAATTTGATCTATATCACTGGATCTACTAGAACTGGTTTTGTTCTTGGATGGCTTTCAGTCAATACCCCATCTTTTTAACCATAGTTATTCAGCAGTGAAATAGTGTGTAATATGACTTCAGGTATCCTAAGAGTACAACAGAACCTGGGAAGGGCAGGTGAGTAGAGAGGCTACTTACCAAATTACAGTAGGGGAATGGTGGTTGTTATATCATGGCATTAACTCTCTTCTGCCCATATGCATCACCCCAGTGTTTGTTCAGTGGGATTCACCACTTGACAGACTTTTCCAGATTAGCAGTATTCCTTTATATAGCTGCTTTGCTTAGTATGCTTCTCTAAATAGTTTCATACCACAGTGTTTCACAAAATACCCAAAGTGCAGATTAGTTTCATTCAAAAATCCAGGCCTGCCTTTTTTTTTTTTTAAATTCGCGGTTGCTTTTGCGCAGTAAGTCCATTATAACCGCTTGTTATGGAAGTTCTAGGAGCTGAGATAAATGCGCATGCTGCTCGTGTACCTATTCGAAGGTATAGTCTCATATAAGCGTGGTTGACATTCTCATTAAGTCTGTCTTTAACGAAGTCTGCTTGTTACAATATTAGATATAACTTTAATGAATTATATTCGGTTTACTGTTTTATGTTTATGCGCAATTTTTTTTTAACCCTGTAATGTTATGGAGGCTGTTTGCCTGACAGACAGCAACTACTGAAAAACTGAAATGAATAGATTTTGGTCTTGACAGCCTGCCCCAATTTTTGCACAAGCTCTTCACCAGCAAACCATTTAAGATTTTCTAATGTCAGAAATGAGGCTGCCTCAGAGCAGTCTGTTTACATCTTTATTGACAAGTTAATCCCTACTTTTTCCTGGGGCTGTGTCCCTGCAGACATCTCTTCAACCTTGTCTGTTCTAACGTGACATATCATCCATCTAAAGTAAATTTAGAATGTGCCCATCTGTGCTAAAGACCTTTTGTGTGGAAGCTTACATAAAGAATCTCATTTCTCATGTACAGAATCTCCTTTCTGTTGCTTCCAAACAAATGTAATTTTTCATTTATACAATATGCAGTAGGAAGTTTGTATTTGCAAATGAGCATGTAAAATAGCACAAAAAAGAACCATTTGATCGTTCTTACTGAATATCTATTTAAGCGGATACAAATGACTTTTTAAAATTTTCTATGTAAGCAGAAAGAGAGCGCCACATGTACGTTTGACGTACATTGCTGTACTGTTATGGCTACTCAACCACAGCTCTAATACAGAACAGCACCTTTCATTGTGTAAGATCTGGAGCCACTTAACAAATGTTAAGTTGTGACATGTATACATTATTGATTACAGTTTTCCATCATGGCTTGGGACTTTGTTGTGTTAGGTGCTTACAGTGCAGTAGCATAACAGTTCCTGGTTGTAGTATTTGACTTGTGATATAAGATGGGGGGCAGCAGATAATACTGGAAGAGTGTTAGTACCAAACAGAAGTCCTCTTAATTGTAAAATGTAGAGAGCTGTGCATTAATGAGATGAAACTAGAATAGCAGGGGAGACAGGAGAAATGTGGACATGGAAACTGGACCTGGGTGAGGAATTGTTAGGATGGGTGGAAACCTTTAAAGGGATGAGACCACCAAGCAAGAGGAAATAAGAGTCATCATGGAGAGTGAAAGGAGTTGGGAAAAAAGACTGCAGTTTTGATAATTGTGAAAAGGAGGTCTGGTGAAGGCTTAATCTGAATAGCAGGTGGCTGTGATTTTAAGCAGTAGAGCAGTGACTGGCAAGTAGGATGTTCAGTCAGTAAAATGGATGAGTTAGGAGCTGAGTCAGTTATTCTAGTGGAAGACTGGAGCTGCAGTAAGCAGGATAGTAGCATTAAGAAAGGGATATTTATTGCGAGATATTCAGTTAAAGCCTCCATTCACAAGGCTCAGTGAAGCAAAAAGATGCATGAAAAGCAAAAAGATGACAGTAGCTCGCCAGGGCCCTGAAGTTAACAGGTAAGCGAGACAAGTAGAGTTAGAGGGATAGAGGCAAACAGTACAAGCTGTTAAAATGTCAACGAGCACAATCAGATAACGTTACAGCTAGTGTGGATAAAGGAAAATTTAAAAGTGCCAATATTGCAAGGAAATAGATCAGATTATGAAAAAAACAGAGGCAAACAAATACTTATAGCTCATCTCGTGGACAAGGCAGGTATATATGTGCTTTACCCATCTTCTTGAATTGACTTTATGCATATATAGAGATGGTAGGAAAGTTAGGAAGGGCTGGAATTTTGAAGTATTCCAATATCCATCAGGAAGCCGTGAAAGAGAAAGATTTGTAGATAGGTGCTCTCTAAATCCTCTGATGTGTGTGCAGGGGAATGGTTCTATTTTTTATATATTTTATGTATTTTTATGCATTTATACATTGTAAAGGAATTTATTAGAAGACACACACAAAAAACCCAAACACGGAACCATCTTCAGCCACCTCCAGAACCTCGATGGTGTTGAAGGAAATTCTAGTCTTGTGTCTAGTCCTTCCTTCCAAGTGTTCCTAATTTCCTTTTTTCAGGGTAGAATAGGAAATAAAGTTGAGAGTGCCAACAAAGAAGCTGTGCCAAATCTTGCTGTGATAATTTAAGAAATTATCACCTCCTGCTGTTCTCTCCACAAGCTTGCCAGATGTTACTGCCCTAATAGTGCACCCACTGAATTAAATCCACTTTTCTTTAGGGTTTGGAAAGCAAAGAGAGTGGGCTTGCCCAGGGGTGGCTGCGACATGGGCAAACATCATCACCTGCCAACTTTGGAAGCAGCAATTTCTGGCAGATTGGTGAAGGAAAGGAGCAAAAGGCAGTAACTTTGTAAATGGCTCCATATCATTTGTTAGAGCTCATCTGCTGCCCTCAGAAATAGCTGCAAGGAGCAGCTGAAGAAATTGGTGCATCTCTGAGAATTTCTACTATCTTTAAAATATTGTAGTGCTTCAGCTGCCTGTCTGCAGCATAGCTGCTTACAAATCCAAAAAACTCCTTGAAATGGCAGTAACCTAGGACATGTTTCTGAAAACCTAGATAATCCCTGTCAGGCTTGGACTACTAATAGGGTCTCTGTGGACTACCCTGTGTCATTGTCTTGGGCTCCAAGAGAGAGACAACGCATTATTTCAGTGCCCATGGGGAAAGAGCTGACATTTGAAGTTACCAAGGTCAATGTTGAGACTGCTCCCTACTGGAGAAAATTAGCAAATATGTGGTAATGAGCTCCATTTCACATAAGAATCTGTCAGCAGTGAGTTAGGTGGGGCCTTTGGGGGAGTAAGGAAAGAAACCTTTGGCCATATCCAAGCATCTTTAAAGCTTTGTGATAAAGCAAAACATTTTTATTTTCTGCCTGATGGTTTTCACTGATATTTTTTTCCCCATGGGCACGAAGCATCTCTGTGGAAGCATTCCCCATCTCTACATATATTGTTGAGACATATTGTATACTATATTCACCCATCTCTACAGATACTGCTTTACCAAGGCAAGAATGGACCACAAGAAACTCTAGAGCTGAGTTTTCCTTTGGCCGGTGGAATACATGGCTAGAGCTTGCTCCTCTCTGGAAAAGGATGAGTCAAATTGTAATTGAAAAGACAAGGCATTACCTGATATCAGATAGCACGCAATGTTTTCTCGTGGTGATTTATAATCTCCGGTTCCCATTGGTGGACCAGAGACACGAAATGTGTTTCTGGCCTATTGTCTGCTTCCCGGAGCCGGCAGGGACAGCTTCATTCAGGATGGTAGCACCATATGCTTTTAAAGTATTTAACCTGTGTTACCATATGAGATCCCCTGGCTTTCTAAATGTCTTTGACAATTCACTGGAGCAAAACAAAAAGTGGTCTTTATTTGTATTGCTTCACCACACGCACATCCATCCGAGCAATCCTGAATTTCAATTGCAGGATGCTGAACTCTTTCTTCTGTGTCCGTTTAAGCCAGCAACTGACACCACCCCAGCCAATCGAAGGGACGATGGCGTCATTCAAGTCACCTCAGCTGCGTAAAACAGAATAAAGCTGAAGAAGTGACAGTTACCACTATACTGGCAGAAAGTGCTAGTTACTAATTTGGTTGCTTGTGACCAGGGGTGTTCAGCAGCACAGAACTGTTAGGTAAAATTACCTTTTTCTCTTTGCTAGCTAGAGAGGTGACTGTTGTTGCATCCCCATCCAAATAGTTTTATTTTTGTTTTTCATCTTCAGTTTTACATTTATGAATTGTGTAAGAGTGCCTCTTCAGCAGTGCTGTGTGGGAACATGATTTTTGCCTGCTTTGCCCTAGTCAAGCTGCAGGGAAGCTGTGGTCCAGCAGTGTGTGTGTCCAGCAGTCAGTATTGAAAAGTCATTCTCATTCACTACTCCCCTGCATTTACTCTTTACTGGGTATCCCAGTGTTGCTGAATCGCTGTGGAAAACCGTATACTGTGCTTCTAAGTCTTCATCTCTCCAGCTTCAGGGGATAAAACTGTAGTAATTACAGTGGAGAAAGGTCTGAATAAAAGAGGATTCTGGACTGAGTTACTGTATGTCACCTAGATTTTGTCATTGTTGATTTAATCAAAAGCTGAAAGTAGCCAGTAGTGCTTTATAGGTGTGAGATCTTGAAATTCAGTGTAAACCCAGCTTGAGAGAGAAGAGCAGACCTAGAAACGCACAGCAGTGAACAGTTTCATTTTTTAAATGCACTTCTTTTTTTTAATAGATGGATTCAAATAGATGTGTACAAACAGTCATTGTGCTGCTGCAGTTGAAAAGATGGAAGCCTAAGCACTGAAGATGGGAGGTTTAAATTTCTCTTGCATCTTTTAGTGCCAGACAATGTCTATACATGAATGTTGAGGGTCAGTTTAATTATTTAACTAATACTGGATTTGCATAAATTGGCTTTCGTGAAAAGGCTAATAAGATGCAGTTGTGGTGGGCAGCTGAAAGCAATTTGGGTTTGAGTCTAGTAATGACAGTACTAAACAGAGTTGAAATTGTAACATCAGTTTTGTAAAATGTTAAATTAGTATTAAGCTGTGAAAGATAACTGCAGGATCCAAGATATTTTTTGGCGCTCTCATACTTTTAGGGCCATTATTTTCGTATGTTAACAACATAATGGTTTTATGAGACTGTTCCAGCTGTGCTTTACTTCATATCAAAGAGTAAGATCACCACACTGATAGAATATGCCCTAAATTTAACACACAAGGGAAAAACTCCAGGCATTGGACTACATTCTCCTCTTGATATATAAGAATTTATTATCTTGTTCCTATTAGTCTAAAATGAGTTATAGACTGATTTTTGCCCTCTATTCAGCCATCAAGAAAATCCCCCTGTATTCAGTAGACTGTGTGGAGGGTGGAATGGACTGAGCAAGTAGCTGGCCAGTGCAAGGCTGTCTTCATCTAAACCGCCCATCTCACTTAAGTGACACATTGGGACTGAGGGTGGAGCAACTGTCCATACAGAAGTCCATCAGGCCCCCCAGTATGCCACAGTAAAGGGAACCCACCACCCCATCAAGGAGTTCATGGCACATAAAAATATGTTTAATGGTGTTCCTGTGTCAGTACTGTAGTAGCTCGGCTTGTCTGTTGTCATGTGAGATACACTGTCACTGAATTGCACTCAGTATAAGTAGTGGAATACACAGTCTCATGGCTTTCATGATAAAAATCCTTATTCAGAGTTGGTAAGCTAATGCATAGAGGTATGGAAAGTGAATCGGTGAAGGACACCCTGTGGTCTTGCTAAGCTAGCTGAACACCAGTGCTGAAAGCCTGTCCAGTCTGTAGACTGAAAGACCAAGACAGCATCTATGCCTGGAAGTGAGTAGATGGAAATAAGTAAGCATGAACAGGATTTCCAAAATCATGGACAGGATTCTGGGAGGAGAAGTACTTTGGGAGTTTCTTTCAGGATGAAGGAAGAAGGAGGAAAGAAAGGAAGCAGGACAGAGAGGGGAGGACTCACATTTATTGTTACATACTGTACTTGATAGGACAAGTATTTCAAACCTCCACAGCTAGGAAACATTGATGTCTTCCTTGCAATTATATACTCCATGTTATTCTGTGTGAAATTAGTGGCTACATACTTATTGGCCTGATTTTTTTTTTTCAAGTTGCAATGTTTTGTGGCCAAATCAGCTGCAGAGCTCGCAGAAGAAAAAAGAGGCGTTACTACTGTCACGGATAACTTTTGTCAAGGGACAATATCCTATTTTCTTGTACCATTGCATAGTCTGGAGCCTATTTTCAGTTCATTTCTAATGCGTGATAACTTGCCTTCAGCACTGTGAAGATTCATTTTCAAATAATTTTTAGTGTAGAGGTTTTTAATTTAACAGTCACTTATGCTGTAAGAAAGATATTAGTGATATTTGCATGAATGCATGTGCTCAGTTGTAGCACTGTTTATCTGTGTTTCCAGTTTGTTTGTTCTTAAATTTAGGAGACGGAAGGTGGAATCCTCTGTGCCATAAGTGCACTGTATTGTATTATTAATATTAGGATAGCAAGCGATTCCCACTAGACGGTCTTTGTGGTCTGTTGATGCTTTAAGAAGTGTCTAGGCATGAAAGGCTGTTTGAGTTGCAGTGGGCTGATAGTCTGGGAAGACATTTGAATGCAGAGAGGACAATGTATAAATGACAATGACTGGGAGGGAGGCAAAAGCGGGTCTAAACTATTCTCCCATGGACAGTCACCTCTCCTTTAGGATTATTTCCTCACGTGACTCCTCGGTTAGGCTTTGTCTAAGAGGAAAAGTGGAACCACTGAAGGGGAGAAACTGAGGTTTCCAGACAAAGCAGAGGCTTCCAGTGCTGACACACGGCCCGTAACCCAGAGAGACAGCAAAGCTAATGAGAGGCATCGCCTCTCAGGCATCATTTGCAGCATTCAGAATTACCAGAACATTTTACTTTCAGCCAAATTGTAAACAAAAAATGAATTTTAGTAATGCCATATACCAGAATTGTTTCCGTGGAGAGAGAGAGCTTTGTGTTGCTATTTTGAGCCTGTAGTTTACATTGCCTGATTCTCTATGAAACAAAGAAACTAAACCAGCCACTGCAAAATTGGCTCTGAAGGCAACACCCATTAAAGTAAATGTGCACTGAATACTCCTAGTTGTGGGGAGATTCTTGCCTAAAAACGCAGCAATAGTTTACAACTCAGTTAATGAAAATACATTCATTTATTCTGCCCATAATCTGGGATGCGGGTGGATGGGCTTCCCACATGCTCCTATTGTTAATTGCTATGAAAAGTCTGAGGAGGAAAACCCCCAAAATTCAGGAAAAAATACTAAATTCTCCAGTAAAAATCTGTAATATAGAAGAATAGCACTGAAACAGTATCTTCGGATATTTTAAGAAGCGGAAACAGGATTGGGTATTTCCATAATTTTGTGGTCTTGTTATAATTATTAAAGTTGTTTTGGACCATACATGTATTTTGAATTAGTAATTATGGGTGATCATTCTCTGCCATTAGTACCTAGCTATTAATTCTGTACAGCCATTTCTGTAACTGTCTTTTGATGTTAATATAAAGACTGATTGTGCATGATATTTTCTGGCAGGTATATTGTAGCAATACAGTCACAGCATGTAATATCATGGTATAAGCCTTTTTATTTAAGTTTTCTCCCTGAATTTTTTATTGTACAATTGCTTTTAATACCTCCCTTGTTCAGTATGTGCATTGCATGTGTATTAAAATCCAGTTAGCTTACAGTCCACCTGCTAAGTTTGATTAAGAACAAAACTAGTTACCTGAAGGCAAAGAAAATCTACACAATTAAATCTGTCCTTCTGTGCTTGAAAGATTCAGCAGTAAGTAATCTGTCACATCATAAAATGAAGAAAATCAAAACAACTGAGTCATTATCATGACTCTGCTTGGTTTCAGCCCACAAAGTCACATCTAGACTATGTAGATACCATATTTGTTGTTTTATGTATCTGTGTACAGACACTTGTAAATACAGAGGTGTAAATGTTGCCAGCATTTAAATTAGGTTAAAAATGCTATTTATGGCTTGCATCAACAACAAAAAAATATTCATAATCATCCCTAGGTGAAGACACCCATTTAACGAGCTTACAGCTCCTAATTAATTCTGTAAAGAACACCATTTGGCAGAGCAGAATTATGAGGTTTGCATATTGATGGTGGCAGGGAAAAATATATCTCTTTTCTATTTATATGGTAAAATTAACTTGTGTTCTTCAGAAAATGGCACATCTCGGAGGTATTGCTCTCAAAATGATCTCAGGGTGGAAAGAAATCAGTAATTACAGCACTAGGCATTCAGTTCTGTCCTAATTTTCCCACCAGTTTTTCAATGTTTCAGCTGCCTCGGAGACTTAAAGTACTCTCATTAGGTAGCTGCAGAGGCTGCCTGCTTGCCTACTCCATCACTCTCTCCCTAGCTTTCTCTCTCGCTCCCCCTCTCTTGCTCTCCCCTTTTTTTCCCCTCCTGCCTTGGGAGTGACTGTGAAGATCATTTGCTGGCATGATTGGCAGGTTAGAGCATTCGATCAGATGAGTTCCTCTTAGTGCAGGTCAAAAAGGCTAGTTAGCAGGAGCTGTCGAAAAATGCCAGCAGCATTCGAAATGGGAAATGTCATGACTTCGAGGCAGGGGGTGCCACCTGGAACAGAAAGCCCCCAGCTCATTAGCAAGTTACAGGATGCAAGCTTAACTGGAGGGAGCAGAGGAGGAAAGATAATACCCAATAGGGAAAATTATTGTGAAGTGGAATTGATTTCATGTATAATTTGTTTATCACTAGAGGGGACAAATGCTGTCCTCCTGACATGTGCGGAGGAGTGTGGACTATGAATGAAGCAACTTAGCATAATCTCCAGGTTGAGTTCTGGATTTAAAGAATGCCAACTTCTTTCTTCCCAACTGTGGAAATGATCAGGTCATGTTATATTAATTAAACCTGACATACTCTCAAATGGTTTATCTGGGCAATTTTAGCAATTTAACAGAACGTGGTAGATACGGGCTGCATTCATTATTAACACGGGGCAGTGTTTTGTCTTCTGGATGCAATGGGGTTGGGGTTTTTTTGCAAGCTGCTGTTGTAAAAAGACATGTTTCTGTTGCAAGTTGAATTGTAACAGAGCTCATTTTTAATGCTTAGTCAGGCTACATAAAATCAGAATGCAATTTCAGTTGCATGATATAATTTCATTTCCAGGAAAAACTACATACCCTTAGAAAGTATGAATTTAAAAATAAATAAAGCATTTAGGTCTAGTGTATAAAATTTAATCTGAAATGAAGACTACAGGGTCTGCTGCCTGTCATAGACTTAAAGAATGGTTACATAAAAGATCAGCATTACAAAATGCTTACTCTTCTCTGAGACATTCTGTAGTGGTAAAATTGCAGGCAAACTCTTCATCCCAGGCAGTTTAGCTAGTCCCTGTCTGTTAATGTTGCTAACTGTTCATTTGCTTCGCTGGTCTGTATTTTCGTATAAAAGGCATATTGCATATCAGTAGAAATGAACTGCACAGGTTTCTTTCCCCCACACTGTTTTTTTAGAAATGTTAAGAAAATAAGATGGGATCATGGTACCTTCTGGAGTCTTTTATCATGGTATCTTTGTGAGGCTTTGAGTGTAGCTCTGCTCCTCCTGAAGACAATGGGAGAATGCCATAGATTTCAATGGGAGTAGGGCTGGCTCCCTTATCAAAACTAACGTAGACACAACAATGCCATCTCAGGCTGAGTAAATGAGATTTAAAGGCTGCAAGCTGTTCGTGAAGAATGATTTTGCAAACTATATCTCTTCTTGTTAAGGAATTTTGTCTTTTATATATTAAACATGTACTTCTCTCAGAAGTTTGCAGCTCATGTTTGAGCAGTCTCTTGGTTGAACGGTGAGGAATGTTTGCTTAGTGTTCAGATCCTTGATTTTTTTTCAGCTTTCATTTTCTTTCATCCGTCAAAGTTTTAAAGTTGGTAATGGAGTAGCCAGGGTTTGCTTTATTGAGTTAACCACAGGCTGTTGAATTTCCCTTTCTCCACCTAATGTGAATCAGAATCAGATTTTTTAAAAGGACTTTCTTAATCAAAATATTTGTACAGAGACTTACAGATGAGTGTTTTCTGTTTTGTATTTCAGATAAAAAGCTCAGCGTTAACAATCTGCTAGTTTGCCAAAAAGAAGAGTTACTAAAGCACTGTAAACACAGGCATTCTTTACCTTTAAGATAACTTTTTAGTGCAAAGTTCTTTCAGATAGGCACTGTGAATATTGGCTGCCATAGTCTGTGCTAATGAATGCACAGGCTCAGTCCTTTGCAAAGTTCAATAAAGAGAGCAGAATATCAGAATAAAAATATCCTCTATGCAGATTCCTTGGGAGAATTTCTCCCACCTTGGGAAGCATTCCAGATGCCCAACTACTATTTAAGTAAAAAAATGGAAATTAGTTTGAGAAGTTCAGAAGGTTTTTGTTACTCAGTTTCTGCCATGGTGCTTTGTTTGTGGGAGTGATACATGTTTAAATTATTTGAATGGAGTTTGAAAATTAGACCTCTATTGGGAAAAGAGAGCAAGCTGTCTGGGAAATCTCCAAGTCCATTAGCTCAATGGAATAAGGACAAGGATCAGTAAGCACTGGACAGACCTGCTAGATTTTAACCCTGAGATATATTTGAGGGACCTGTGCTGGCTATAGTGTCTATCTGCATCTGGCAGGAGCTGCTTGGACACAAGCAGAAGGATATTTTGGCTAGGAAGTCAGGCAAGTGCACGTAAGCTCTTTCCTAGGACTGAGTGTGACAGAGCTTAGTGACCTGTGCATGTCCTATGTTCGTGACCGAAGAAGTTACCACTCAGAATTAGAAAAAAAATTGTTAAACAACTAATATTTCCCACATATCTACATTTTCTGGAAAGTAAAAGAAGTGTAGCCTGCAACAAAAGAAAGGATTTAACCATTACTCGTCATTTCTTTTTTTTTAACCAGACAACTTCTTGGTTTTCAAAATTTCCTCAGTGTTTTCTCAGCTTCTAGGAACTTTATAATCCAAATGAGGACTAGCCAGGAAGGAATTAGTAAATGCCTTACTGTCCCTCAAACTTATTATTCCTGCAGTTGTTTGTCATTCACTCAAATCCTGACTTTTCTATCCTAAATTAATACTGTTGTGTTCCTTGACTTTCTAGGGAAGATAGGGCAGGAGCAGTGAGTGACAGAATCACGTATTCATCATCTGATTTGTACATCTTTTTTTTCTCCCCCAAATTTCTGAGAACTCACCGGAACTTGCTAGTGTGCATTCTGCGAAGTTACCCATCTTTGTGAATCACTTTTCAGCCAGGAAGAAGTTCTAACACATGGTCCATATTCCATGTCAGTGACTCCTTTTATCATTACTTGTGTGTAAAAACACTTGCTGTATGAATTGCCTATGTCTTTTTTGAGGGGTGGATGTGTAGAAAGTGTTGGAAAAATCCAGTGAGGCCTGAGGTCATCTAAACAACTCTATGTAATGTGAGCAGCTGTTGATGAAATGTGGTTCAGTCAGTAACATTTCAACTTTTATGTATTATATTTCAAATTAAATAGGGCAGTAGAAAACAATCCATAAGTTGAACCTAGGATTGGGCCATGCCATTTTTTTAGTGTGTGTCTGTAGTCCTTGACTTTGATAACATTCACTTTTTAATCTTCTTTTCCATCTGTGTTGTTTACACAGTGGGCTGCAGTAAACTGGTATCTCTCTCTCAAAAACCTTTTCTAAGACTTTGCCTCACCACTTCTTTTTTTTTTTTTTTTTTTTTTTTTACTAAGTTCTATCCCTACATTAAGTATCCCACAAGCTTTTTACGTATATTACTAAGTTTTTAAGGAGGTATGTTTAGATAGATTGAGTCACATTGAAGATTTTTTGACCTGACCCTGTCAAAATCCTTGACCAGGAACTTTATGCATAAGTCTTGATTTTGATTTTCTTAGCAGATGGAGCATTGCTTTTGGATCATTAACCCTTGCCATATTTCCTTGGAGAACCTAAAAGCTGAGACTTGTGAATTTTCAAGTCCTGGACTTGCTCCTTTGTGTAGGCTGTACTCCTCACTCCCCAGAATCATCTCCAAACCTCACAGTTTTCTGGGAAACTACTGTACCAGCTTGTGTGATATCGAAAGTAGGAGTTTTACTAATAAGTCACAGCATTGCTTATGTCAGCAGATGGCAGGACGTAGTCATCTCTCCTTCTGCCAGACTCCTAAATGCAGGGTAGAGAAACTGTAGAACACCTGGGGATTCAGAAAGGTGTTTGAAATGTGCCTCAGTGGAGCAGAATGATTTAGAAATCTAAGTCTCTTTCTGTGAGTTACTGTGGAAGGCAGAGAGTAAATGCAACTCAGTCTGAATGCGTGGGTCCTTAAAGAAGCATAAGAGGTAGGAAAAACATCTCCAGCTGCAGGACTGTAGGAAGCAATGCTGCTCAATGCTGCAGGCAAAAAAGCAGGAGCTCCACCAGGTGAAATCTGCAAAGCTTCCTATCTATTTGGTGTTTCTCATGTATTTTATTTCCACAAAAACAAGCATAGTTTCTTGATAACATTGTGGAAGCATCAAAATTTTCAACTCATGTCTATTGAGAGAAGTTTTTACTAGATGTTCTGAATTCCTGTTGTTAATCCACTGTGTGTTGTGATCACAATAATGCACAGAAGTTAAACAAACACACCTCCCCCAAATCTCCTTCCCTAAGAAAACAAAAATCCCAGACCATGATGATAAAATGGTTCATTAAGATATCCAGCAACAGCTTGTCAGTTTGGCTCTTAGTGTGTTTTTGCCTGCCATTACAAACCACATTGATCCACATATTTGGTGTAGTCTAGAAGTAAAGGGAGGGGAAAAGGATTTTAGAAACATTTTTTACTCTTTAACATTAAGATTCATCTTCAGAAGGTGGTTGTACTCTAGTGTTTAAAGAAAAAAATTTACGAAGTCTTTTTATTCTAAAATATTCTACAAGTTTAAAGCAAAAGTAGTATAAGGGTATGTGCTACAGGTAGGTAAATGCTACTAAAAAGTGAAACCAGAATCATTAATATGTGAACATGAGTAAAATGAGTTGTTCCATGACCTTGTTGTCTGAAGCTTTGCCCTCTCTCTCCCTTCTCTCTCTCTTTGTTTATTAACTTTATTTCTTAGGTTACGCCTGAAACCTAGAATGTAAATTCTGTAGATCACAGGTTTTACTCACCTTACTCTTGGAAGGTCCTACTACATTTTGTGGCACTGGAAATATGCTGTATAATAGTAAGGAACCTCAGTGCTGTGTTTGGCCCTTTTGGCACAGTTGCTGAATTTGCAGGCCTGCCCCCCCCCCCCGCCCCAAACATGCACAGCCCCATCATGGATTCTTTGCAAAAGCCTGTGATTCCTTTGCTCCTGGTGCACATCCAAGTGGAAAGGAGATTGGAATGTGAAGAGATTTATCTTTGTCGTCACTTGCTTTTGTATATGGGCTATGCACATTTATGATGCATAGGTATCCTGTAAGTCCCAAACTTTCTGAAAGGCAACAGAATTCCATCAGATGCAAAGTCATTAAGTAAACAGAGAGTGCTGTCAGCCCTTCCTTCGTTTAACCTAAACCAGAAAACAGATAGGGGCAGACATGAGGTCACATTTTGCCTTTTAAGGTAAATAATCCATGTCAGCTTCCCAAGGCTTTCCATCTCAACAGCAATAAATGTGGTCTGTATATAGGGCTGAACCCATCATACTTCATCCCTGTGAGAACCCCCACTGTGTGCGGAGGGACGTGGTCTGTGCGTGTGTTGTGGGGAGAGGGGAAGAGTAGTGTGTAAAGTGCATCACATCTGCATAACTTCTGAAGATTTTAGGTTGGTCAGATACATCTACTCCGGTGCTAATGGAAACAGATTACTTATCACCATATCTAAGGAATTAGAAATGTATATTCATGACTCCCTGTTAACCAAATAGTATGTCCATCATTCTGCATTAATGACATAGCTTTGTTCTACTCATTTCATTTTTCTTTATGTTTTACCCAGCTGAATAGGTCAGTGCTGCCATGGGGTCCTGTATCGTATGGCAGACTTTGCCTTTTGAACTGCCTACATCACAGTTTTCTGCAGCTCCCTATCTCCACCGTCATTCCTTTTCTTTACTCTAAATGTTTCCAGGGAGGAGGAAAAGAAAGAAAGAAAAAAAAAATTTATTATTTTTTTTTTAAAAAGGAATAGGCAGAGAAAGAGACTGCTGGGGAAAAATAAAAGTTTAAAAGAAAACCTGAATGAATGCTTCAATTGTTGGCTTTTAGCACAATTACCATACATTAGGAAATATGCAGGGAATAGTTAATTATGACTAAATGAGCTCCTTTTAGAGTTCATGGCAGGCCCCAGCATCCAACTGTCAGTGTTGTGAAAGACTGAATTGGAAGGCTGGTCTCCCTGTCAGCTGGTAGGATGGTCTGGCGGAGTAAAATAGACAGTGAAAAGATAGCTGCGTTAGAGTAGCCTCAGCAAGGGAAACACATATAGCATTTGCATACTTCTCCTGCAAAGGGGGTTTAATCCGAAGAAAGGAGGAGATTTCGGTATTGTCAGCCAAGGCTTTGTTCAGGGTGAAGAGCAGAAGGAAATCTGATGAAGGGGCCTTTCTGAAGCCCTTGCTCACAGACTGGAGGTTGTTCTAGTAAAGTTATGTACTTTGGGATTGTTTACACACTATTGTCTGTTTGAAGATCTTCTAAACCGAAAGACTCAAAGTATTCCTCTTTGCTAACACAAAAGCAGGGAATTTGTGTGGTAAAAATGACTTATACTGCAAAACTGAACAAGTTCTTTTCATTATCTGCACAAAATACCCTAAAGTTCCTTTTTTGGTGTAGACAGAGTTCCCTGATACTTCTTGGTCGAACTCATATATCACAAAATGTTTTCAGACTAGGAGAAAAACAGGAGAATTACGGTCTCAAAGTGGAGAGAGCAGAAAAATCAGATACCCTTCAGGCTTAACGCGCAGCCAAATTCTTGCTGCCTCCTCCAAAACAGTTCTTTGTTAAGCAAATAGACAGTTTCCTGCCAACTAAAAACAGTGTTTTAAAATTTAGTTGGGGTAAAGGATTGTGCTTCTACTAAGATCTCTTCTGCACTTTCTGATTTTTTTTTCTCACCTGAGAGATGAGCCAGAAGCCCCAAACTAAACCTCTTTTGTAGATAATCTGTAGCAGACCCAGTCCATTCCTTAGAACATTTCCAGATAAAATAAGTGATTTGTGTTTCAAAAACAAAACCTATTTAAAAGTGTTCGCAGACATACTCCTCCTTGGAATGACTATTCACTTACAGTGTATACTACCACCTTCCAAAGTTTTCACATGGGAGAAAGTGCATCATCTCAGGGTTACGATTAATATTTAGGGACCAAATAGGCCATCTAACAGTATAGCACATGAAATAGATGGCTTTTGCTTATTGTTGCTGTAATTTTTGTGTGATTGCCATAGTCTTAATGTTTTTGGATATTATTTAATTGTTTATGTGGATCACAATAAGGATCTCATTACTTGGGGAAATCATTTATATAATATTATAAAATTTGTTCTATAAATATATCTGTCCGTACTTAGTAAGCTCATTTTCTCATCAGCTTTGTAGCTAGTAGTCATTGTAAAGCAACGTATGTTTCCCTGTCATGCTTTCTGAGTGTAAGGGTCAGCAAAGTCCTTGCTTGAATATAGCTCTCATTTTCTATAATAATAGTGAGTACTATGTTTAAGGCTTGGTCAAATTCTGGGAAAGAGGATGAAGCAATTTCTAAGATACTGAAGAATATGAGGTTGGATATATCTGTGTGAATATATTTATGTTCACTCGGCAGTTGTTTAACAGTTATAATTAAGGAAAAAAATTACAATCCTCTTAATATTAATAAATGACTACCCACATGATGAAATTTGGCTCTCAATTACATGCTGTGACTTGTTTGGGTTTTTTTTTAACCTTGGATGCTTCCTTATGCTCACTCAGGGACAGACATTGGTATTTCAGCTCAGGTTTTTTTCAGCTGTGCTAAATGTAAATCATTAAATACTTAATCATCTGCTAGCCTTGTTTGCTCCCACATGGTTGTCAAAAAACCTCACAGAAACACCAGGCAGAAGCAAGTCTGCGAGGGATGGGCTATAGGGCACCAGGGCACCTCCGGTCTTCAGAGTGTTGATGCAACTGAAAAATCAAGTGCCAGAAAGGGGAGGTGGTTGATGGACAATGTGCTGTATTCAGTTGCTTGAGGAGCATTATCTGCCATCTGGACTCAAGAAAAGCCTGAATGAATTTCAGCATCTCCTTTTCTCTCCCACCCTAGTGAAAACTGGAAGGGGAGATCAAATTTTGGCCAAAACGGGAGCTGAATTGAGGCATCAGCTGGCACTCAGATGTGCAGTTCACACCTTCTCTTATTAGTTTAATTTATTCCTTAAAGTGTTTACATTTTTCCAGCTGATGTGAGTAGTAGAAAACAAGGTACAGTGCGTTACAAGGGTTATTTACCAAATGGTATTTACTGCTGGGATGCATAGCAGTGCTATCCGTAGTTTTTGACTGCCTACAGAGACAAATAGACAGCTTGAATTCAACGTGGGTATAATGTAGTATGCAATTTCAAAACAGTTACTTTTATATTAACTCATAAGTTTTTATTGCTTCATAAGAAAATGATAGCATCCTCCTACAGTTCTTACCTCCTCAAGGAAATAAACTCACGTTACTTTCTCACATGCTGGCCAACTTTGTGGAGCCTTCACTGGTTATAAAGAACTCATACTCCAAAACACAGTGTTGGGAAAACAAAGGATGGACTGTGGTAGTAATAAACATGTCATTTAAACTTTAGAGGAAGATGAATGTGGTTTATTCAAACATCCCTTCTAAAGAATAGCTAATGATAATATTTTAGTAACACAAAGAGGGAGATCTAATGCTCCCGTTCCTGGGCTCTGTTCCCACTGAAGGCAGCAGGAGCTGCATGTACAGATCCAGAGGGTTCACATCTCAAATAGCATCTAATATAGAGTTGAACAGTTTAAAAAAATAGGAACCGGCCTCACTCCAGTGCTTGCAGTCTGCATGTAGTGAAGTAATGTTTTCACTTTTCATCTCTTCCTTTTTGTTTCACAGTAACAGGGTGATCTCCAGTTAGAAATTACACTTTGTTAGCAGTAGTCAACGACACCTCGTCCCAGTTTGCGTTTTTCCTGTGAGAAGCGTGTCAGAATTTGGGGGAACTAAATATACTCCTTTGTTTGTGAGCTTGTCAAGCACCGCACTGTGTTCACTTTCCCACCAGGAAGGTCAGGCCGCTGGGGGGCCGCTCTATTTTCTGAAATGATCCCTACTGTCTGTCCATGCTGTCTGACAGATTGAAACAGTTGTCTGTGTCACTGCTTTCAGTCCTTTTTAAATGCCTCACTTTCCATGAAAGACATGAAATATGTAGGCAGTGGGGGGGGGAAATGTAAAAGGAACTATACTTTTTCCTGTGTAAAGAAGTATTGGGTTTGCTTTTCTGAAGTAAACTCAATTTTGTTTAAAATACGTTTATAAGCTGACTTAGTTAAAAAAAAGATCTTCCAGATCTTCTTGATCTGGAAGAATAGGTAAGTCACAGCTTACATATTCTTTCTGAAACCTCATCTTAAAATGAGGGTAATAAAATTATTAAACACACACTCATTCAGTAGCTGAAGTGAAATAGTAAGTTTTTTTTGTTCACTTATATTTCAGTTTAATATATTTTGATCTGAGGTATGTATAAAGCCTGAAGAAATTGGTACTGTGCTGAGCCTTCAATACTCTCCAGATAATTGAACTAATTAAATCTTTACCAACATTAACATAACTCCAGCATTCCTTGGACAGTGGTTAATTATTGCATGAACATGGCAAGCTTAAACTAAACAGATGAAAATAGAGAGAGTCCTGTGGAATGGGTATTGAGTTTATTCTTTAGTCATCTTTTGATAAGGTTTAATTAAAACTGCCTCTCTCCATTGTGGTGAGAATGAATGTGCTTGTTTTCTTAGTGAAAGCCAAATTATTCACTTCAGCTATGGTTCAATAATCAAAGCCTTTGCAAAGTTTTGGGTTATATTGTAGCTGTGGAGATATAATTGCTGCAATTCTCTGTGAAGGCTTTATCTTTTTATTACATTTTCTTTTTTTTCTTTAATTTATTTAGAATGAAAATTAGAGCATCCATTTTCTGATTCACTATTTTAATGTGCTTTAAGCAGGGCATTTTTGTAAACAGGGAGTGAGCTGTTGAAAATAAAATTAAAAATAAAAGATTTCTTTTATAACCAGAATGCAAAAAGTCTTTTAAAAACAAATCTAAATTCCAGTCTTTTAGAGTAATACACAAAGTAAAATTTAAGCATATATCAAAAGCTATCCTTACCAACTGTTGAATATTAATAAGGGAACGGTCATTTCTTTTTATGACAGTAACGGTAGACCGGTTATGGTGACTCACCATGCTTGTACAGTGGCTAATTACTCGCTGGGCAAAACTTGTTGAAAGAAGTGGTGCCAGCTCATAATGTTAGAAGATGCAACTTTGTAAAGTTGCTAGAGCTACCTAACTGTATGTATGAAGTGCAAACTGCAGTACCAGTGATATGATGGAGAAGACAAATCCTTAGAAATCATGAGAAATTTTGAGCAAGAGCAATGGGGTACAACTAAAGAAAAATGAGAAGAGCTTGTGACCAGGTATGCATGCATGCCGACTGGTATCAACATGTGTTGCCATGGACTTGCCTTTCCACTTGGAAAGCCGTAAGCTGTGGGATTGGGCTTCAACTTTTAAGTATAAGCTCCTCTTGCAACTTCACAAACATTAATTGAGAAATGACACAGCAGGTAGGAAGTGGCTCGGTGTTCATTTAAAAAAAAGTTTTCCACTCTCATACAGTTCTGCAGGTGACTTAGATGGGCCACCAAAAGGTCACCAAAAGAGTTGCGCAATTTTATTTGTGTGCTGGTTGCTCGTTCTGTTGAGTTTTGGAATGACATCCTGGCAGAACCTTGGTTACCTGTCAGACTTCTGCTTTCCCATTTATGAAATATTAATTTCACTTCCTGTGATCTGTCATAGGCAACTATGACATTGTTCTGTCTTGGGCTCGCATTGTCATGAGAGGATTCCAGGCTGGCACAGTAGTTTTGATTTAAGGGAGGAAAAAGTGTTTGCTTCAGGGTTTTTTTTTTTTTATGTCATTAGTTGTTTCTCTTACAGTGAATTTCACTGGGTAATAAAAATTTTAAGACTGTGAGTCAATTCCTGTGCCAAAGGAGAAAATAATCTGAGCAGGGAGTCTCTTGAACCATGGAGTTGGACCTAACTGGCAGCTCTTCCTCCTTTTGAGTGGTAGTCAGTAGCATGCTTGGTGCATGTCAAGTGAATCCAGAGCTGTTTGGAGTCACCAGCCAAAGGATCAACTGCTGGGAAGTTGTAGTCAGATCTGCAGAAATGTGTTACCCATGCTCTTTGTCATGAAGCGATAGCATTTGTATCCCAGCTGACCTCTGTAAAGATTCCGTAAGTGCAGCCATTTATTTAGGCCTTACAGTGAAGCAAGATTTGCTCTGTTTTATTTCTTGAGGTACGGGAATGTATCTCTGTCTGGAAGAGGGGGAACACTATGTGTTAGCCTTGCCTTGAGTGCATCCATATGGTCAGTCCTGTTCTAATGGTGAAAGTTGTATTCTACTTTCTTGCTGACAGAGTAGCAAAGTCATTAGAAATCCCTTCAAAATATGTTAAATTAGGTCATCTCCGAGACTAGACATTCCCTTTCAGTTTTTTTCTAAATAGACCTTTCCTGTTTTGTGAAATTTATTTTTATGTGCCATAAAGAAAATAGATATGGCAGAACTGTTATTTTTTCTGAGTTCCTTTCTGCTACATTTTGTCTTTCAAAGCACTGGAAGTCTGTTATTCCAGGAAATAGATTCCTTAATTACTTTAAAGGCTTTAATGTATTTTTGCATGAGTTTCACTCTGTTAGAGGTTCTCTATGTTTATTGCACATAGAGATTTTCCAGCACTTACTACAATTAGGCTGTGGTTCCACAGTCATTGAGGTGGGGTCTGTGTACTCCTGCTTTCCCAGCAGCACAGATTTGATCTGGATCAACAACGGACACCTAATCTCATTTACGGAGAGTACAGTGGCTCCATGCTGGTTACTGGGGAATCACTATAAAGCCTGCTGGTTCAAGGTTAACCCATCAGATTTTTTTAATCAGATTTGAAACAACAGAGTTAAATTGTACTGAGTCAGCATGATTTTCACTTGGTCATAGGAGCTTTAAAGCTGGATTTGTAGCCTTGTTGCGCATACTTCTGTCAATCAGATTTTCCTGAACTCTTAACTGAAAAATTATCTTCTAATACTTGGTTACATTAAAATAACTTTGCTGGGTAATTTATTTTTAAATGGTGATAATAATCTTGAATCAGATAGGAAAAACCTGATGTCCTGGAAATAAGAAAGGGTATCTAGCTGGGGTTGCTGAAAAAAACCTGCTTGCTCAAGAGATCGTAATCTAATCTGAGTGGATTGAAAGATTTGAAAATGTCTTCTTTAAATGTGAAGAGACTGTTGCATATTAATTATTTATTAATTCGTGTGGGTTAATACTCATTAGCATTTTTGAATGGGCTATACTGCACTCTGACAGCTTTGCATATTATCCCTACAGATTTCTTAATTTAGTGAGATTCTTAAGCACTTGGCTAATACCAGGCATACACCAAAATATGTGTAAATGTGTTTATCAAGGAGCTTCCCAGCCTTCCCCCAGTAGCCATTAGGTCAAGTGTGCCTTCTGAGGTGCAAGAGGACAGACTGGACTATCATGACTTTTGACTGCATTAATTCATTTTGACATAATGTGTTATTATTTTTTTCAAATCATGAGACTCCTTCATGTTTCTTGAAATTGCTATGTAAGCAAGAATAATTCTGCTTGCTTCTTTGCTTTTTTATTTGGCATAAAATCTACAGGAGTGCAAAAAGGTGATTTCCCTAAAAGCAGGCCCATGTATAATTTACAGGGCTACCTCAAAGGAATCCTAATGACTTACACATACATGGCTATTATTAACTTGCCTCCAGCCACAACATTGACATGGTAATAAGTTGTCATCTTTATGCGATCAGCTACTATTTGATCCAATTCAATCTCATGTTTTCTTTTCCTTATAGTTACTGTGTCATGATGATCAGTCCTCGCATTTGCTATCAACTTTGTTATTTGCTCCTAGGAAGTTCTTCATGATCTGCAGAATGTGGCTGGTCACTTGCCTGAAGTCGAGGATAAGGTTTTGACATTGGAGTATTTAAAAATTTGCCACATTTTTGCCTCTAGATCTTTAGGGCTTTCTTTAAGAATGTGTTCTCTGTATTGTGGAAGAGCAATCTCATTGTTTTACATTCATCTTAAGATGTGGCTCCCCTAGCTCAGAACAAGACTAAGTTCACTTATGCTAAGTACCATGCAATTGTATATTAAATAATATTCTTTCATGCAAAGATCTCAGGCCATGTGTTCAGCTTTGCAGACTGCTACCCCCCTCTGCATAAAATCTGCTTTTATTCAGGTAACTGGCTGGCCTTTCCATTCAGGATTCATTCTTGCCTGCTCTAGATACTTAAATGCTCCAATCATATTAATTTGTAGATGGGTGGGAGTCTTGAGTAATTACTGAATTGCTATAACTTACAAGAAATTCTGGGTGCCTTATGCAGACAGATAGGAAAATAGCATGTAGGTAAAAAAAACATTGGTTTAGGAGAAATGTTAATTAATGCACAATTGCAGATAACCCCATGAATGCATATGATTAATAGAATTCACATAATTACGAAGAACTAAAAACTGAGACAGAAGTAAATAACTAGCATTTATTGAACTTTCTTAACTCTAATTATTTGAAAAGTACAACAAAAATATAACCAAATTAAGCATTTTTGGGGGCTAGAAAATATTGCTTCTAGGTCCCCAATGTAAAGACTTTACTCACTTCCTCATCTCCTTCAATGAAAGGAGTCAAGGTCCAAGCCTCTACACTGATGCAAAGAAGAACTGCTGTGATGAGCAGGCGAGATGGCCAAGGGGAAGAATTTGGTCCATTTCTCCAGAACACTGTCAGAAATATCCTTGTATCTATAGAAGACAAAGTAGCCCAGACTGCTTTAACTGCTATGTTAAACAGGCTGTATTTGCTGTTTTAACTATATTGGACTTGATCCTCTGAACCAGGAAAGAATGAGTGAGGCGATTTTAGAAAGGTTCAAGAACCATAAGCTGGTAACAAAGGAAGATGTGTACAAAGCTTGAGTAAAAACAGAATACACAAGCATACCTCTGATTAACTCATTACATAAGGTCATAATTAGAAAGATATCCACTCCATTGCCTCTAGTCTTTATTATTGCAGATATTCTAGTCTTTACTTCTGAGTATATCTGATGGGCAGCTGACCAGTAAAATAATCCTAAAAAGCTTTCAAATTCAGCATGTTTCAGGTAAGTTTGGGGGTTTTCCCCCAGAAAATACCCAGAATGCTTGGTACTCAGACTGAGGAGTAGCCTTGCCAGTTATGCACAGAGCATTGTTGGAAAAGAAAAAAAAACACCAAAACCAAAAACAAGTAAGAAAGATCCCATTCAAGTGAAGACGCATTCATTCGTGGAAGAGCTGGGTAGTTCAAAATTAGCTGGCGTGTGGAAACTAACATGATACCATGCAGCTGTCTCTCATTACCATCACCCGTCACAAAGGGGCAGAATCTATTAGAGATAAACTAATGAGCGAAAAAGGCACAGAAAGGAGAATGACCTTGTGATAAACTCAGATGCAGAGTAGGCCTTACCAAAGGAACAGGGAAAATTCAGAAGCAGAGAAGACATGTATCTGACATAGTGTGGAGAACGCTTGACAGAGGACTTCTTAAAAGACAAGACTGCATAGTTTACTGTCACATGAAACTTAATGTACAGGTTTGTCCGAGTGATTTGGCATTAAAGGGGTTCAAAAGATTGTTTCTCTGAGTATAGATAAACTACATTCTTGAGCACTTTTTGAAACCTTTCACTAATTTTTCACTGGTCCTCAAGCCAAGAACTGACAACCCCCTCCACTACCAAATCTGCAGATACCATTTTCTTAATGAAAGGAATCCAGAAGTGGGAGTTAAACCTTTCCATGTTCCTCTGGGTTTTATACAATCTTTCATCATCCCAAGGAAATCGAGTACTCTAAGTGAAGAATCAAATCTCAAAGCACTGCACAAGTAAATGAAATCTCTTTTTCACACTAGGGACCTTTTCATCATAGTTTTGTGTTTCAGGGGATTTCACAACCTTTACTTGAGGGAAACAAATATTCAAATCCCAGTTAGACCAGAATAGAGGAAATATGCCAGGTTCAATTACCACTGGAGTTATCAGCCTATGAGATTTTTTCCATTTGTATCTTCACCATCTTTTTCATGAAGTTCTGCATAAGCTGTTGCTGGGATGTAGGAGCACAGAAAGGGAGTGACCACTTTGAAATTAATCAGAAAAAAGGATCTGCTAGAAGTCTCAGAAAGTGCTGGAGTCCTGAGCAGCACATTTCAGGTGAAGTCTAACACTAATGGTTTTTAAAATCTTCATTCCTATGAATTTTCTGGATGTGAAAAATCCACCTGCATGTACAGCTGTATATAGTCAGTCTTTTTTGAAGACAGTGAATTTGAAAGAACCATTTCTCTATTTCTTTATTGTTATTTTGGGTTAGATGAAGTACATGAAAAGCATAGTTTATGACTTGGTCTTGAATGTTATTCACACTCAAAGAATATGAGGAGACAATTTATTATCCATTAAAAACAAAATCAAATTATCAGAAAAGACATTTGAGATATTTTATAGAGAGAGAAATGCCACAAGAGAAGTGGTGACATCGATATGTAACATCTATGGATGATGATGGCGAAAGAACAAATTAGGCAGTATGGACTGTATTTTCTGTGGTTCCTCTGTTGTTTGGAGCTGGTGCAATGTAACAGTATTTCACTTACTGTGGCATGGACTATGGATTTTCTGGCTATTTGCAGCGCTGTGTAATCTGCTGACTGCATGTGGTATGTGGATAGCTTTGACATTTTCAAGTAAGTAGTATTCTAGATTCTGTGTAGCTTCGGGGGCTTCTGACATATTTTATCTATTTCTTTCTTCTTGGAGATTGATAGATGGGAATGTGATTAGCTCCGATGCTTATTAGCTCTCATGCTAAACCTGTGCCTAGTCTCTAACATTTTTGCAATACCCTGTCTACAAAATGTTGCAGCCAACTGTAGTGTATTGTGTCCTTGTTTCTGAGCTATACTGTGTCCTTGTTTCTGAGGTACTGCTAAGTACTGTAGTATTGGTTATCCTGTTTCCTTTCCTCCTCTTTGCTAACTACTGTGGCTTCCTCTGGTAGGTGAGGTGGACTTTTTCTTGGTCTTGAGCTCCATCTCTGTACACAAAGAGAAATGC